>NC_045453.1:23887833-23982916 GCF_002776525.5 Piliocolobus tephrosceles | reverse complement strand
CCACCTCGCCCGGCTAGTTTTTTTGTATTTTTTAGTAGAGACGGGGTTTCACCGTGTCAGCCAGGATGGTCTCGATCTCCTGACCTCGTGACCCGCCCGTCTCGGCCTCCCAAAGTGCTGGGATTACAGGCTTGAGCCACCGCGCCCGGCTGGTTTCAAGCTTCTTGAGGGCAGGCAGAAATTACTGGGCATCTCTCTGTCTCCAGAGCCAGGCTGATAGCCTGGTCCTAGCAGGAGCTAGATCGGCTTAACAGATGTGACTTTATGTTACTGGAAGAAATGCAGACAGTGACCCTTAACCAGTCTCTCTAGCCAGTTTATCACCACGTTCTAGGCAATTAATTAAAATGTTGAATTATAAATGGACAGAGAGTCAATATTTTAAGTCTACGGACCATATGGTCTCTGTCACAACTATCCACCTCTGGAGTTGTATAGCATCAGGAGCCATATACAATAAGCGAGTGAATGGGTGTGGCTGTGTTGCAATAAAACTTTATATTTGCAAAAACAGGCAGTGGGCCACATTGGGTGGTGGGTTGCAGTTTGTGGCCCCCTGCTATGGACCATGATGTAATTGGTACGACCTGGCTTTACATTTGCACAGCTGTTAGCAGTGACCCTGGGAGTCAGGCCACCAAAAGAGTGCTGAACTGCCCTGTGCTAGAAGTAAAGAGGAATTTGGAAGAGGGAACACTGCAAAGAGAGGACGGGAGAGGAGAGGGGATGAGGAGGGGAGGAGAGGAAAGATGAGCTGGACAACAGGGCCAGGGGCTGGAGCCAGATGGTGAACATAGCCGGGAGCCTTTCGAAGATGAGGGAGATGCAGCTTTCAATTGTAAGATGTCTTTGGTTACTGATCCAAACCTTCAGTAAAGTCTGCTCTGTCCCCACATGCCTTTGTGAGCAGTTTGTGTGTGTATATGAGAGTTAACAGAACATTCTGTCTTCCCAAGCACGAGCCAGCTTCCCAGCACTCAGCCTCGCTCAGTGCAGGCTGAATGAACCTCACCGATTCCTACAACTACCTAGAAAGGTAGCGAAGAATCTGAAGGTCAAAGAGGTTAACCCAAAGTCACACAGCCAAAGAGGGGCGGAAACAGAAACCAAATTCAAAGCCCTGAATATTTCCTTGATTGCCCAAACAGCTGGAAACTTGAAATCATCTTTTCTGTTTCCTGGAATGTGCATCCCTTTGAATGTGGGTTGGATTCGTGGGGATTTAGCCTCAAACCAAACCCTGACTCCAGAGTAATGTGAATTAAACCTGGGGAGGTGCAAGGGAGGTTACCTTATGCTCCTTTTTCCCTCCCCTGGACCTGGCCCCTGGCCTTGGGTACTTCCCCATTACCCTGAGGCACCTGCTTCTCTGAAGCGGGGGTGACCTGGGCTCTCTCTGCTTCTCTGGGAATTAGAAAGGGGGTGGATGTTTTGTCATCTCTGAAGCCAGCACCTGGGTTGACATCATTCAGCTACCTGGCACCTTTTATGGCAAAAGGATAATTTGGCCCGGGCCACTTATTCACAGAATCCTCCAGTTTAGACTTTGGACATTATCTATAAACAAACTTAGATGTATCATCATTGAATCTTATGCAAAAAGCATTACTTTGTTAAACAAACACTTACATTTTACCACAATTTTGACATCTCTTTTTGCCTTAAACTTTTTTAAAAATATGGAATGGCTTTGGCTTTCCTCAGCCTCTGAGAGGCTCTCATTAGGTGTCAAACCCAAGAGCTAAACAAAAGCTGATTTATCCAAAACGTAAGCTCATCACAAGGCAATTAGGGCTCAGATGGGTTTTTGTGACAAGCACTTTCTAATCAGTTCCATCCGGCCCCCTCTGAGAGTCTATGAAAGAATAAACGGGCAGTGGAGCTCTTCACCTTCTTTGGGTTCCCATGCCTTTGCCCTCTGACAGCTGCTCTAGGCCTTTACCGAAGGAAATGTGCAGACATGAATGCAGCATTTTGTTTCCAGTTTCAGGGATGTCTAAACTACATCCACGGACTCCTGAAGTCCCCACATGAAGAAATTTCGGGGCCTGGCGCGGTGGCTCATGCCTGTAACCCCAGCACTTTGGCAGGCTGACGTGGACAGATCACGAGGTCAAGAGATCGAGACCAGCCTGGCCAACATGGTGAAACCCCGTCTCTACTAAAAATACAAAAATTAGCTGGGCGTGGTGGCAGGTGCCTGTAGTCCCAGCTACTTGGGAGGCTGAGGCAGGAGAATCGCTTGGGCCCAGGAGGCAGAGGTTGCAGTGAGCCAAGATGGTGTCACCGCACTCCAGCCTGGGTGACACAGCAAGACTGTCTCAAAAAAAAAAAAAAAAGAAATTTTGGTGGAGCCTTTTAAAATACACAAATTAAAAACGGTAAAGAAACATAATTCCTGATTGATGCAATTGTCCCCCAGGTGTAGTCTTTAAGCACACATTCTACAGCTCCCAAATTCAGGAGCTGGGAGCACAGCCTTACTGTGAGGTGGACTTAGGTTCAATCTCTGCACGGATAATATTGGGCAAATGGCCCAATCATTAAAACGGACACATGAATGGGACCAACCTGGCCGAGTTAAGAGGATCAAATTGATATTTGCGAAGCGCACAGAAGGGCGCCTGGCATACCAGAAGTGCCCAGTCAAGGTTAGCTCTCACCAGCATCGTTGGTTCTCTTCCCCTTCGAGGCCTGCGCAGGGCTGGGGAGCAGAGATCACCCCTGCCTCCTGGAGACCTGCGACTGCCGCATCGCCGGGAGGACGCCGGGCTGCCCTAGAGCGACCACAAGAGGGAGCACTTGCCTTTCCTAACGCCGAGGCCCACCTGCGCCCAGCCTTCCACGTAGGCGGGGGCAGACCACGTGGGGCTCCCTAGACCTTGGAGCCTAGCCCAGAACTTTCTCTCCCCACCACAGCTGGAGGTGGGGTGGGATAGGGTGAGGGGGCCCTGCTCCCAGCTGTTCTCTATGCCCTTGGGACAGGGCTCCAATTTATGCCTGAGCACCGTGGCCTGAGGTTTCTTCTCTGCCAGCCTCAAGGGCTGGTCCTCACTTCGTCTTGCCCTTAGCACCCCAATTCCTTACAGCAGGTCCACATGCCCCGCTGTGAGATATGTTAGGACTGGCAAGGCCGTGTCCCTTGCTGGGTGCTTGATCCCCTGGCCTCCCCACAGCCGGGTGTCGGCTTGGCCAGTGGCGTGGATGCGGGAGCTCCCTGGGGTTTCTGGAAAAGGCGGTAATTTCTTGCCTGTTCTGTGGGTGCAGCAGATGTGCCTCCAGCCCCATGCTCCTGCCTCAAATGCAGCAGCTGTGGTGGCTATCCTGAGACTGGAAGGTGACAAATACAAACCAAAAACAAAATTCTAAGCCCCCAGCTAACTGAATGGACCCCACCTCTTGGCCAAAGGTGTACTAAAGCTAACCTGAAACATGAGTTCAGGCCATGATGGGAATGCTGGTCAAACAGGCCTCATTATACCTCCGCCCTTTGGAGTTCAGGCACAACTGACCAGCATGAACATTAAAACAGAGACCTTAACACTGCCAAAGCCGACTCTACCAGTAAGATGCCAACGTGACAGATAGCAGGCTCTGAACGGAATTGAAGTATTTTACCCCAAAATATATTTCTTTGACATATTTTGAAATGGCCTTGCAAAGCTGTCACTTGTGAGGAAAATCTACATTCTGTAGAGAATCCTCTTGCCTTTCCAGGTCTTTTTTCCTGATCCAGGAGATAATTAACTAAGTCTGGCAGCTTTTTAAGCCTGATAAGAAACATTACGATCTATTCTCTCTGAAGCCCGCAACCTGGAGGCTGCATCTGCATAATAATAAGAACCTTGATCTCCACAACTCCTTAACCCAGACACTCCCTTCTATTGATTCCAGGTCTTTAGATAATCTCTTTCAACCAATCACCAATCAGGAATTCAGGAAATCTTTGAATTCACCTGTGACCTGGAAGCCCCCCCCCCCCCTGTTCCCGCCCCCCCCCCCCCCCAACCTTTGTGTTATCTCTACCTTTCCAGAGGGGACATTTTCCTTTAGCACATGTAAGATGTATAATATACATCAACCCCGGGAACCCAAAATAACTAAGACAAAGGGAAAAGGCAAGCTGGGAACTGCTTAGGGCAAACCTGCCTCCCTTTCTATTCTGTAGCTACCACAGTAAAAAAGCTACATACCTCCCCCACAATTTGTCCATGAGGAAATTCCTTCCAGACAAAGGACAGACGGAACTCAAAGTCCTCTCTCTCTGCTCACTGAGATAAATGCATATCTGATTGCTTTTTTTGGAAAGGCCAATCAGAAACTCCAAGGAATGCAACTGTTTGTCTCTTATCTGCTTATGACCTGGAAGCCCCTCCCTGCTTTGAGTTGTCCCACCTTTCCAGACCGAACCAACGCACATCTTACACCCACCGATTGATGTCCCATGTCTCCCTAAAATGTATAAAACTAAATGGCCCCAACCACCTTGGCCATATGTCATCAGGACCCCTGAGGCTGTGTTATGGGTACACCCTTAGCCTTGGCAAAATTAACTTTCTAAGTTCATTGAGACCTACCTCATATATTTGGGGTTCACACATGTATTGACTGATGTCTTATGCTTCCCTAAAATGTATAAAATGAAGCTGTAACCCAGCACATATTCTCAGGATCTCCTGGTGCCATGTCACAGGCCATGGTCACTCATATTTGGCTCAGAATAAACCTCCTCAAACATTTTACAGAGTTTGACTCTTTTTGTCAACGCAAGCCAAAGGCACAGATAGACAAGCTGGGGACCCGAAAGACGGCCTGGCCACCCAGGCCTCCTGTCCCTCCTGGGGATACCCTAACATGCACAGGCTGCTTTGTCCCTCCAAGGGCTGTCTGTGGCTCTTAGGAGAAAATCCAGATGGTGGCTTCAAGGCCCTGCTCCAGCCTGGTCTCCCAAGCCTCCTGCCTGCTAACTTCCACCTGCTGCTGCAGCCTTCTCTTCTGCTGCTGCACCATGCAAAGTCCTGCCTCAGAGCACTTGTACTTGCTATTCCCTCTGTCTGGAAAGTCTTCACCCAAATTTTCAAACAGGGTGGCTCCATCATTTACACCTAAGCTCAGCTGTTACCTCCCCAGAGGCACTTCCCTTGACCTCCTCCTTTCATGCCTCCTCTGTTGTGCACTACTGTGTTTCAAACTCTTCACAGCACCTTGCACTATGTGTGACAGTGGCAGGAGGCAGATAGAGATGGGTCCCCGGTGAAACGCCACCTTCAAGCCCAAACAGCCTGAAGGCTGAAAGACCAGACTATTGGTTCTGGATGAAATCCATGACCCAGAACAGAAGAGTGAGAATTTCTGTTCCTATTTCCTGATCGGTTCTTTCTGAATGCTTTTTAACCAATCAAATGTGGCCTTTTTCAATAGTATCTATGGCCCGCCCCTCCCCGATCCTGTGCCTATAAAAATCCCAGACTCAACCACACTGAGAGAGATGACCTAACTAAGAGTGAGAGACCACTTGCCCATCCCCTCTCCTCTGAGAGCTGTTTTATCATTCAATGAAATTCTCCACTCTCATCACCTTTCAATTGTCAGCATGACCTCATTCTTCTTGGATGTGGGACAAGAACTTGGTACCCACCAAATGTGGGTACTCAGAGGGCTGTAACACCATGGCTCTCAGCCCTCCGCCGGCAGAGGGCAGCCACCCCATGTGACGGAAAGCAGTAATGGGACCAAGCTTCCCCCGGAGCTGTGGGCTAGAGCAGGGCAATGGGCTGACCGAGCTGGTAACACACCACCGTCCATCAGACAGTGGATGGGAGTACTGAAAGAGTTAATTAGCATATTTAACACCCCTTCTGGGACTTTGGGGTTGTGGGCACCCCTGGCTGTGTGTCACCACATTCCCCTCAGGGTGACATGCCTGGTCCAACCACAAGCCCAGCATGGAGCCTACCCCTGTGCCAGTTTTGGAACTGCTGGCTGGACCCCACAGTTGTTCACTCACACACCCCTTCCCACCAGTGGCTAAGTATGCATTTGTGGTGGCCAGGGGAGCCATGGAGTGCAAGCCAGACACAGCTTGGCGAGCCAAGTAGATGGAGCGCCTCCTGCTGCAAGCCAAGCAAAGGGGCCCAAGAAAAATCCTGTCATCTGCAATATTTCCAGAAGGCACAGAGTGTGGCCCAGAGTACCTAGCTAAGTATGTTTACTAAATGAATGAACATGTTTTCGTTTTTGCATAAGGAAACATATTTTCCTCTTTTGAGTAGGTTCTTTGCCACTATGAAACTCCTGAGCAAGGTAATGGGACAGAGAAATGAACTAAAGCCGATCTCCACAACAAACCGATTCTGCTATGGCTGCTGCAGGGTGAGCTCTCATCTCTCCTTCCCAACTGTTCCCCTCCTGGCAACGGCACACCATCCGCCCCTTGCCCCAGAAGTCACCCATTCATCTTACGTTTGGACATCATTCCTGGCATTAAGACTTCTCTCCTGGGGAGGGGTCCTCTACTGAGGTAAGCAGTTGGCATCAGCATCCCTCCCCTATCAAAAAAAAAGGATGGGGGTGATGGCCACCCACTGCGTGCTCTCAGGTGAACCTGAATTGCCCCCCAGATGGCTTCTGGGAGAGGATATTAACTGCAAATTTTTGCAGAGCCATGTGCTGAAATGTGTCAAAGGGTGTGCTTTTAAAAGAGAAGTCTCACAGAGGAAATGTGAATCGTTGCCCCATCCTGCAGTTTTGTGAATTTGGAACATGTTCACTAGGGTCTCTGGAAGCTCATGGTAGCCAGCATGTTCATAAATAAGGCCGAGCAGCCAGTTACAATGCCCTACCCTGCACTACGGCTGAGAGGTCCAGCCCTGCAGCTGCACAGACCTGGGTGTGAGAACAGCTATGCCGACCATGTATTATCTGCATGACACTGGGCCACTCAAATGCTCTGTGTTTCACTTTCCTCATCTGTAAGTGCATATTATAATTGGACAACCTGATGCACTCTGACAGAAGAAATTAAAATTATGTATGGAATGCAGGCATATCTTGAATGGAATAAATGTTCACTTTTATTGGGGTCAGGAGGAGCATCAACCACCAGAGGAGGAACCCAAGTGGCTGTGTGGAAATGCTCCTAGCTGTCACACCTAGGAACTGGCCTCTGATGGACACAAACTTTGCCCTCCTCTTCCAAGCCCCACAGTCCACTGGGTTGCTCTTTGTGCTCACAGACTCTGCACATGCACGCTGTCACCAAGTGTTTACTGAGCACCCTCTGGGGGCTAGACACTAGGCCTCAGTAGGTGTGTGGCTTAGTAAACACTAGTGCATGTGTTTACTGAACACCTCTGGGGGCTAGACACTATGTCAAGTGCAGCAGAGTCTAGGAATTACTAGCAGAGTCTGGAGAAATCCAGCCTAGATTTGAATGCTAGTTCATAACTCACTAGCTATGGGAACTTAGGAAGACACTGAGCCTCTCTGTGTCTCTGTTCCCTCTTTTTTCAAAAGGGGATAGTACTTACCTCTTGGGGCAGTTTTGAGGATTAAATGAATTGCTATATATACAGGAGATGGGCCAGTGCTCAGGACATGGTGAATCCCATCCAATTATTAGTTATTAATGGCTACTTTAAAAGTATGCTTGACCTACTTGAGGGCTACATATTAAGGCATTGAGGATAACTTAATTCCTTCAGAATTGAAACAGCACTAGTTAATATGGATTGAGCCTTTTTTCTGTGTCCACATGCTTTATATCAAGTGTTAATATACTGTTTCTTAAAGGGTCAGGTAGTAAAGAATCAAGGCTTTCCAGGCCAGAGGCAAAAATGAGTCTATTATGTAGGTACTTACATAACCATTTAAAATGTAACCATTTCAAAATGAGAAGGAAGAAAACATTCTTAGCTCATAGGCTTTAATAAAAACTAGTAGCTGGATAGATGTGGTCTGCAGGCTGGAGTCTGCCTACCTCTGCTTTATATCATTCAGTCCTTACACCAACACAAGTAGCATTATCATCTCCACTTTAAGACCTGGAATTTTTGTCTCAGAGAGGTTGAGTGACTTTCCTAAGGCCACATAGCTGATGACCATATCGTCATCAGTCTCTCCCTTCTGTTCCGTTAATATCTGCTTTATATATTTAGGTGCCTCGATGTTGGTCCTGGCAGATGTCTAGTCCTTAATGGATTTTTCTTGGATGCCTGACTGATGGAACTGGGACATGAGGCATCCAGGTGTCTGACTTCCTAAACAACATTTCGATGAGAAAGAAGAGTTCCATGATTTGGGGGCTTGATACATAGAGATATAGAGTAGGAGATACAGTAGGAGGTCTCTTGAGAATAAGAGGGAGTTCTTCAGACTACAAGATAAGCAAGGCTCCTCAATGGCCCCTGCTAAGCTCCCTGTGAGGCCAAGATAATAATTCAATGACCATAATGAATGAGTTAACTGTTGGGTGCTTTAAAATAGTTCGAAAACACAGCCGTTTCACATAGCCAGTTCCTGCTGTATATCCCCTATTCCATTAGCTTGTGTTCCAGAAGAGGCCTGTGACAGAGCAGGAGCATTACCATCTTGGACAAGTCCCTCATTCTAAAGTTCATCTTAATAAAAAAAAATCGCCTAAATCCAAAGGGCATCAGCCTGATGACTAAGGTCAGAATGACCATAAACAACAAATAACATCTCCAACAAGAAACATTCCAAACTCTTCCCTGACCAGAGACATGCTAACCCCAAGATAAGCCCCCTCCAACGGGGAAGATCCCAGCCTTAAGATAACTCCCTCTGGCCGGAAAGGTATCTGCCCCAAGATAACCTCTCCTCCTTCCAGAGACATTCCAACCCCACCATTAAACTTCTCTCTCACACAGAAACATTCTAAGCTTGTATTAAGCCCCTCACCCTAAAACCAATATGTACTCTTAGTCTGTAAGAGAAAGTGCTCCTGACTGGAATCAGCCAGAAGCCCCTCTCAGGTTTTATCTAAAGTAAACCTGTCTTTAACTGCCAAGCCATGTTTCATGTTTCTTTCCTCTTTCTTTAACTCTTATAGCCTGTAGCATCATTTCTGTTAGAGGGATCTTCTCATCTTAATGGGCTGGCAAGCCACACACAACTGACCTCACAAGGGGCCTGGAGAGCCACACAGAATAAGCACTTGTGTGATGTCCATTGGCTCACCTGAAACACCCAGCCTCGAGGCTTTTGCACTTATGGTTCCCTTTGTGTAGAGTAGAAGTCAGCAGACTTTTCCTACAAAGGACCAGAGAGCATATACTTTAGGCTTTGTTGGCCTTGTGGTCTGGTGAAACTACTTAATTCTGCTATCGTAATAGGAAAGCAGCCATAGATAAGATAATGCATAATGGCAGGGTGTAGTGGCTCACACCTGTAATCCAGCATTTTAGGAGGCCAAGATGGGCAGATCACCTGAGGTCAGGAGTTCGAGACCAACCTGGACAACATGGTGAAACCCCATCTCTACTAAAAATACAAAACTTAGCCAGGCGTGGTGGTGGGCACCTGTAATCCCAGCTACTCTGGAGGCTGAGGCAGGAGAATCACTTGTACCTGGGAGGTAGAAGTTGCAGTGAGAAGTGATTGTGCCACTGCACTTCAGCCTGGGCCATAAAGCAAGACTCTATCTCCCATCCCACACACAAAAAAAGATAATGATGCATAATGAAAGCGCATGACTGTGGTTGTGTTCCAATAAAACTTTATTTATAAAAACAGGTGGTAGGGAAGATTTGACCTGTGGGCCTTAGTTTGCCAACTCCTGACCTAGAATATTCTCCCCCTAGGAAGCTGAAAGCCTCCCTCTTTCACTTCTTCCAGCCATCTGTGTAGCTACCACCCTATCTAAACAACCACAGCCCTGCCACCCTGTTCCTCAAACTTCCTTTACTTCCCCACAAAGTCCCTACTACTATGTGAAATTACATTATATATTAATTTATCAGTTTAACATCTGGTACCCTCCTTTGGGAATGTAAAATCAATGAGAGGTACCCAGAGCTTGTAGAAGTGTTTGGTATATAGTAGACACACAATAAATATTTGTGGAATGGATAAATCTCAAAGAACAATAACTATAAATGCAAATTGCGAATACTTTCTGCACATTTATTAATATTTTCCTGGCACTCTGATACACATATGCAAAATATTACTGAATTCTTTCAATAGCCCTATAATGCAGGATCTTTTATTAAGCCCATTTTACAGAAGCTGGGACTCAGAGAGGTAAAGTTATTTGCCCAAATGGTGATGTCTGTCATCACAGGAAAACATCACAGAACATTAGAGCTCTCTAGGACCTTCAAGATCAATCTTATTCCAACCCTGGCATTATACAAATGCAGAAACTGTGATTTGGCAACAGGAAGCCACATGCCAAAAGTCACATAGCAAGAAAGGGACAAGGTAGAATAAAGACCAGCGTCCTTGCCTTCCTGGCTGTAGGATGCACCACCTCCAGCAGCACTCTCAGTAGTGTCAGTTCACTGCGTGATCTGTCACTGGGGGGACTGTGACCTGCTTGTGGCCTGTGAGCAATGGAACCAGAGCTTTCTTTCTTGTCCCATCGGTTACTTCAGGGATGAACTTCATGCCAGGCTTCCTCCCTGAATCATCCAATGCAGGTGAAGCCAGGTTATCTCAGCACCTGCATCCCCCAAGACGCTGCAGATGCGAAGCCTCTATAAAGCAGGCAATAAAGACTGCCAGGCAGCCATCCCGGGAATACTAACCAAGATCTCTCTCCGCACTGGTGCTAGGCACTATCCCCACACATAACAGTCGGCTCTAGGGGAGGGAGAGGCTGTCTGTGTTTTATAAGTGCTCTTAGTCACATGGCTTTTTTTAATGGAAAAAAAAATCACTAGAACCAGTTTCATCTTTCCTAAATTAATCCCAGTGTTTGTATTTTCAAAGAGCATTTAAGGACCAAAGGCCAGAGCCCTCAAAGCCGGCACACACCTCCAGCTTGTGCGGGGCTGGGCATAGCTCCAGAGGGCCTGGCTGTGCCCCTGACAGAGGTTTCCTGCCCAGACAGAAGGGGACATAATAGTCAGCTAGGGATGTCACAGCAAAGTACCACAGAATGTGTGGCTTAAACAACAAGAACTTATTATCTCACAGTTCTAGAAGCTAGCAGTTCAAGGAGTCAGCAGGGCTGCTTTTTGTTTGTTTGTTCGTTTGTTTGAGACGGAGTCTCTCTCTGTCACCCAGGCTGGAGGACAGTGATGCAATCTGCTCACTGCAACCTCCGCCTCCTAGTTCAAGCAATTCTCCTACTTCACCTCCTGAGTAGGTGGGATTACAAGTGTGCACCACCACGCCCGGCTAATTTTTTTTTTTTTTTTTTTTAGTAGAGATGGGGTTTTACCATGTTGGCCAGGCTGGTCTCGAACTCCTGACCTCAGGTGATCCACCCGCCCCGGCCTCCTAAAGTGCTGGGATTAGAGGTGTGAGCCACTGCACCCTCCCAGGGTTGCTTTTCTGAGGCTTCTCTCCTTGACCTGCAGGTGGTCACCTTCTGCCTGCTCTCACATGGTCTTGTCTCTGCACATAACTGAATCCTAATCTCTTCTGCTAAGCAGACCAACCATATTGGATTAGGGTCTACCCCAATGACCTCATTTAACCTTAATTACCTCTTTAAAAGCCATATCTCCAAATACAGTCACCTTCTAAGGTACTGGGACTTAGGACTTCAACATATAAATTTGGGGACAAGGAAATAATTCAGCCCCTAACAGGTGGCTTATTTGCAAATGCTCCTTGTCCTGGTGATGTTCAGCCCTTAGCAAACCCCCACCCAGCCACAGCATGCCTGACATTGGGGCCAGGACAGGTTTTTTTTGGGCAATGCTGTCCAACACACCGTGAGGCATTTAGCATCCAGGTACCCCCCATCCCAACAACATCACCAGAGCTCTGGAGTCAGGACTCAAATCTAGCGCTACCCATTACTAGCTCTGTGTGGGGCCTTGGGCAAGGCATGCCCTCCCTGCCCTCAGCTTAGCGTGCAACGTAGGGTTGTCACAGTGACTGTTTATTACATAATAAAATGTTTTCCAGAAGGTAGCTTGTGTGCTCCCGAAAGGAGATGATTTCGGGGAGAATGACAACCAATGCCTTCTATTTCATTTGTGTGTATAATAATGTATTAGAAAATATAATTATCCCAAGTGAAGGATTTCTCTATAAGTGTTTCTTCTAAAAGTAAATTGATTTAAAGTGCATAATTAGCAAACAGAAGGCATGATAGCAAACACAATGAAAGCGGCACAAGAATGACCAGCATGCAGAAACAGGAAATTGACGCGGGGCGCCATCTGCACAGCCCTGGGCTCATTGGCCATGCTTGGCACAGAGAGGTCACACCAGTCACAGTTTCTGCAGGAAGTCAACAGAGCCCTCAACCTGAGTGATCTGAGGAGCATTTCATAAGAGAGGTCTCTGGCATGACTGTTGTAGAATGAATGCTGGCTGTGCCTCGCCCATCCCTGTTCCTCCTGAGGTGCCAGGCCCCTATGACCTGCTCCTGCAGAGTCCCCAGCTTCCTCCCTCACCATTCTCCAACCCAGAACCTATGCCTCAGCCATGTGGGCCTTTTTCATTCCTCCAACTAGCTGTGCCTTCTCTTGTCTCTGTGCCTTTGCATGTGGAATCCTAATTCACGTGGCTGATGTCAGGATCCCCCAGTTCTTAGACATGTCTGAGAATCCAGCTGCTCATCTCTTCGCTGGGGGACAGGGCCAGCTGCAGATGCCCCGCCTCCTTCACGAAGGGCTCCAGGCCCCCAAATACATCACAGATGTGCACGGAGAGCTTGCCATGTGTTGCACTCTGCATGAACGTATGTATGCTCATTGCCTTATTTAATCTTCAGGATTACCCATTTTGCAGATTTATTTGATCTTCATGCCCCTGCTTTACAGACAAGGAAGCTGAGGCTGGGAGAAGTGAGATGCCCCTTACAAACCCAGCAGATAGCCACCCGCACGCAGGGCCGTTGACTCAAAACCACCTCGCACAAGACAGTTCCCCATACCCCTCCATCTCCCTTCCCCAGGACGAGGGCCCGGCAACTCAACCAGAATCTTTTCTCCCAAAGACTCAGGGGAGGAACCAGTTTGAGGATGCTCAATGTAAACCCAACTGCAGCCCATCAGCCCTCAAGTTCATGAGATCCAGTTCAGCAGCACACGGAGAGGTAGCTGCGATGTCTCTTGTGGGCACCAACGCCTAAGCCTATTACCTTCTGGGAAATCACCTGGACACTACCGTCATCCAGGGAGCTATGAAGCGGCTTCAATGCTCTTCTTTCAAGAAGGTTTCTACCAGTAACAGGCAAAGGCCAGGCAACTCTGGTGGGGTGGTGTGTGTGTACATGACAAAGTCTAGCTTTGTCACCCAGGCAGGAGTGCAGTGGAATGATCTCAGCTCACTGCAACCTCCCATCTCAGCCTCCTGAGTAGCTGGGATTACAGGTGCACACCAGCATGCCCAGCTAATTTTTATATTTTTTGTAGAGATAGGGTCTCACTGTATTGCCCAGGCTGATCTTCAATCCTGGGCTCAAGCAATCTTCCCACTTTGGAATCCCAAAGTGTTAGGATTACAGGCATGAGCCACTGCGCCTGGCAATATTTTTAAAGTAGTGATTCTTCTCACTTTTGGATAGCTGAGTTTTTTCTAGATTCAGGGCCTCCAAGAAGAAACCACAGAGTAGAAAACAGGAAAAATGGGAAAGGAGTCAATCTCTGGCTTTTTTTTTTTTTTAAAGAATTATCTATTTTACTTTGTTTTTATTGTGGTAAAACACATATAACTTAAAATGTACCATTAGCAACATTTATAGCATTCACAGCGTTGTGCAGTCTTTATCACCATCTAGTTCCAAAATGTCTTTATCACCCTCAAAAGATGATACCACTAAATGTCACTCCCCATTCCCCCTCACCCCAGCCTCTGGCCACCACCAATCTACTTTATGTCTCTCTAGATTTGCCTGTTGTGGACATTTTATATAAATGGAACCATAGAGTCTGTGTCCTTTGGGACTGATTTCTTTCACTTAACATAGTGACTTCAAGTTCATTCATGTTGTAGCATGTATCAGTATTTCATTCCTTCTTGTGGATGAATAATATTGTTTTATGGAGAGACCACACTTTGCAGTCTATTCAACAGTTGAAGGATGATAGGCTGTTCCTATCTTTTGCCTCTTATAAGGAATGCTGCTATGAATTATCACATACAAGATTCTGCTTGAACCCTTGCTTTCAATTCTTTTGGGTATATACCCAGGAGGAGAATTTCTGGGTCTTATGGTAACTCTATGTTTAACTTATTAAAGACTCAATCACTGCCTTTTGAGTTTCAAATAGTCATCATTTTTGGAAAAAGGAAGGCCTTTCAGTTACAATCAATGCATTTGGGAGCACGTTAATGAGTGAGGAACGATGGGTCCCCTGCAGCCCAGGAGAGAAAGGATTCCTTGGGCCAGGGTTGGAAGAGAGAGGAAGGGAAAGATGAGTTGAGCAAGGCAGGTGAGCAGGGCCCCAAGCCCAGGGCTGGAGCAGGAGGAACCAGCCAGGCTCCTGCTCCATCTGCAAATCAGAGAAGAATTTCCATCAGCTCAGAAGAAAAATGAACCAAGGCTACGAATGGACAATTCAGAGAAGAAACTCACATAGCTAAAAATATGTAAAAAGTCAAGAAGGCACACTCATCATTCAAAAATGCAAATTCTGACATTGAGTTACCGGTCTCCAAAAAAATCTAACAAATTGGCTAAAACGTCAATGATGGAGCATATTCCATGTTTGTGATGGAATTGCGAAATGACGACCCAGATACTCCACTGGTGGAAGTACAAAATGGTACAGCCATTTTTGAGAGTGATTTGACAGGATCCATTTAAACGAAGCCCATTTTATTCCCTAAATTTCACTATCAGGAAATCTATAGAAATCAAGGCCCAAGTAAGTGAAGATTTATGTTCAAGGATGTTCCTGTAACATCAAATGCAATGTGTTACACGCACACACACATTTACACACACAGAAACCCAAATGTCTATCAATAGGGGGTTGGGTTAAATAAGTTATGATACCTGAAGGAACCAGAAAACCATAAAGTCACAAAATGAACAACATCATTCTCTTTGCAAGACTCAAGTGAGAGATGCAAGTTTTAGGAGAATTTAGGATACTGTGATGACATAATTCCATTTGTGTGTGTGTGTGTTTTGCAAACTCTGTGTGACATGTTTATAAATAGCTACTGTTTGGGCCCATGCTATCCAGTCTCCATGTCCTTGATCCTAGGAGGCAGAGGTGGTGGTGTCCTGGCACAGAACACCACACGCCACCCACTCGGCCAGAGAAATATTTGCATCTACTGGTCTCCTCCAGCACTTGCCGCTGATTAGAGGTGGGGTGGGTGGGTGTGAGGGAATTGTGTTCCACCAATGATGCTCTTCAAACAATATTCTATTGTTTCTTTACCACAGATCCAGATGACAGAATCCAAAGCTTACTGAGTCCACAAGTGAGATGGGGATTTCGGAGCTGATTCCCCTTCGGGGGCTCCATGGGCTGGCACAGGACTTGGCTTCTAGAGTCCCTGGAGCCCTCAGGACTACACCCTGGACCCTCTACCTGGTGTCATTTTTCTTCCTTGGGGGTTTGAATGCTTTCCCTCTGCCCTTCCCCTGGGTTTTAACCCCCCTTTTTCTGGCTGGCATTGTGGGTTGCTGTTGGCTCTCTGCTTTCTGTTCTAGCCTAGCCTGGGGGATAGAATGGGGGAGCCTTGAATTTTGAAGGTCGAGAAGAGAAAAGAATTGGAAAAGCCCATGATGATCAGGATTGAGGATGGAAGGATCTAAGAAGAGCTGGATATCTTACTGAAAAGGCTTGGCTCTATGACCCCACCCAAATCTCATCTAGAAATGTCATCCCCATAATCCCCACAAGTTGAAGGCAGGACCTGGTGGGAGGTGACTGGATCATGGGGGCAGGTTCCTTCATCTTGTTCTCATGGTAGTGAGTGAGTTCCCATGAGATCCGATGGTTCCGTAAGAGTCTGGCATTTCCCTTGCTTGCACTTCTCTCTCCTGCCGCCATATAAAGAGGATCCTTATTTGAGAATCACAGTGACAAAGGGATGCTCTTCATCCTGTTTACATCCTCCTGATTATGTTAAGGGGTGTGTTCATTGGTGCAAATAGGTTTTTACCACCCCTCCAACACTCCACACCGCCTGGTTAACACAGAGTGAGGGGCTTCAAGCTCAAGGCCTTGGCAGACGTCGGGTCCACCCTCAAGTAGAAGCAAGGTTGCATTTTCACTGCATATTGTTAGATTTCTGGCAAGTCATGGATGTAATATAAATGAGGGCTAGAAATGTACTTAGATTTTTTAAGTGAGTTAATTTAAAGAAAAATATCAAATAAATAAGTAATGGAACAAGGAGGACAATATGGCCAACACTGGAACATTAAATTCTGAGAACCACTGACCTATATGAAAAATAGGGTCCTCCCAACTCAACTGCACTAAGAGACGATGTCCACGGTCATGGATGTGACCTCCTGGCTGGCTTTCCTTTCTCCATCTTGAAAACTGAAGTTCAGTTCCAGAAAGCAGCAGAAGGCAGGAGGCACTCCAATGCCCCCACAACCCTGCCTGCCGCATCATCCCCAAGTTCAGCCTGCCCACCTACCAGCTACAGGAAGCCAGGGAGGGGCCATAGAGGCCCTTCAAGGGCTGAAACTGGGTCAGTGCTAGGACCACGGGCAGGGGATGATCCAGGCCAGTGTGCAAAACAATCACTAGGGAGATGGTGAAATGCAGATTCTAGATCCATTCCCAAGAGTCTGACTCTAGGGTCAGTGACAGGGCCCAGGAATCGGAATTTTAACAAGTACCACCTTCCCCTATTTAAGCAATTATGTGCTAGGTGGCCCAAGGCCCCTCCTCAGGGAAACACTAAATGGAGGGAAAACAAGAGGAGATAGGACAGAAAATGTCAGAGTCCCGCATAATTAACAGCAGCAGTTGTGGTCACAGGCCGCCTCGGGGCACTGCCTGCCTTCCTGGTACTGCCTGTCTCAGGGAGCATCCATTCCAGCAGCCCCGAGCCAGGATCTGTCACTCACACACATCAGCACGCAAAGATGAAGTGACTGGCCCAAAGTCACCAGCCAGCAAATGGTGCAGCTGGAATGGCAGCAAGACGGCCTCACTCCAGAGCCTACTCTGTTTACCTCTAAAGCTTGTTCTTAAGTGGTTTCTGGTGACAAGTGATTCACAGAGCCATTCTCAAAGCTTAACAGTTTGGCAACACATAGAAAAAACCCTCACAAAATCAAGGTGTTGAGAAGCTACCTCATCTCAAGCACTTTAGGCACAACATCTGGTCATTCTCACCGTAGCCCTGCAGGGCAGAGATGATCATACCCATTCATCACCGGAGGAGACCACAGAGGAAGCACAGAGGTGAAGCAGCCTGCCTAATATGCAAACTCATAAGTGCAAAATCCTATCAGGGTCAAACCACATTTGATCTGTTCATATCTCAGGGTTCTTACTTCAATTCCACTCATGCTCATTGCTACCACGGTTTTCCTGAAACTCACAAAGCCTTCACGTCTGTATCCGTCAGCTTTTGCTACGTAACAGACCATCCCAGAACTCAGTGGCATACAATAAGCATTTATACTCATTGATACGGTTTCGCTGTGTCTCCACCCAAATCTCACCTTGAATTGTAATAATGCCCATGTGCCAAGGGCAGGGCCAGGTGGAGATCATTGAACGGTGGGGGCAGTTTCCTCCATACCGTTCTCATGGAAGTGAGTAAGTCTCACGAGATCTGATGGTCTTATAAATGGGAGTTCTTCTGCACAAGTTTTCTCTTGCCTGCTGCCATGTAAGATGTGTCTTGCTTCCCCTTCACTTTCCGCCATGATTATGAGGCCTCCCCAACCATATGGAACTGTGAGTCAATTAAACCTCCTTCCTTTATAAATTACCCAGTCCCGGGTATGTCTTTATTAACAGCATGAGAACAAACTAATACACTCATGCTCAAAGGTACATGGGAAAACAGCTTTTCTCCATGTGTTTTTCTGGGGTTCAGGATGAAAGGGCAGCAGCTACCCAGGAGTATGTTATTCTCACGGGTAAAGTCAGAAGTTATCAGAAGAACAAGTGGAAATCTGCAACCCTCTCAAGGCCTAGGCTCAGAATTGCACAATCTCACTTTCTTCCACATTCCACTGACCAGAACAAATCACAAGGCCAAGCCCAGCATTGATGAGGCAGGGAATGTACTCTTCAATAGGGGGTGGGGGAAGGAGGAAGAAAATGAACATTTGCTAACAATAAACCAGTGTTTACCCCCTCATTTTGCTATAATAGAACTCAAAAACTCCTTCAGTTTCCCTGAAGGTAGGCAACCACTCTCAGTCTATGGGGTTTGGGTGGGGCTGGCTCCACCCTGAGGTCCTAGGCCAATCAGAACTGAAGGTACCACCCCTAAAATCTGAGCTGCACCCATTGCTACTGAGCTTGTGGGGTGTAGGTCTGGAATTGTAGACAGTCTCCTTGTCATTCTATGTGAAGAGCTTGCCTGAAATCTAAGCAGAGAGGAAGGCAGAGCCCAGATACAAACGATTTTTTGACAAAATAATATAAACACCTGGATTCAACCATGCCTGAAGCCAAATGTACACTTGACTTTTCATTGAACTATAAACTCCTTTCTTGTTAGGTCAGTTTGAGTTGATTGGTTGAGCTGATTGGTCCCCCTCCCCTGTCTGGCTTTCAGATGTACTGATACCAGAATGCAAAAATCTTAGCCTCAATGCAAAGGAAGAAAGACATGTTACTCATGCAATAGCAAGTCAGGTAATAGAAATGAGTAAAGTAGGCAGGATGTCAAACAACAGGGAGTGGTGGGGACTGTGGCAAACTGGTGAGCACAGCTGCTGTGCAAGTGGCAGCTGCTTCCCAGCCCCTGCAGACTGTTGGTAGAAGGGTAACCTCACCACCAACTGTTGCCATTCTTGCCATCTTGGCCCTGTCTCCCAAGCACCTGACCTGCCCTCATAGGAAAGGTGAGATTGTCAGGAGCAGTGTTCTAGAAGAAGCTGGCTGCAGTTCTTGCTGTTTTGCACACAGAGACTTTCTCAATACTGCTGGGTGTCTAACCCCAAATTCCTTATTATGCCTTGCTGGGTTCTTCCCCAGGAAATGGGAATGAATTCTTTCCTCCCCCAGGAGCCTTTACTGTGGGGAGGGACTGAGGTACAAACCCATTCAGTACTAGTGCACAAATAGGTCTGATCAAAGAGATTCGGAAGATAACTAATGGGCCTGGCAGTTCAGCAAGATTACTTTGAGGAGGAAGGGGAGGAGGTGTGAGTACAATGTAGCCAATGATGAAACAGGCTTGAGAGAAGTAAATGACTGGAGAACCGGGGCTAGAGAGGACCTAAGAGCCAGCTGCCTTGGAGGCTTGTGCAGGCCTGGGGGCATCAGGAGGGATCTCTGGCCAAAGTCAGGCTCTGTCCCAAGCCTGATCCTCCACCATTGGAGTGATGGCCCTTAAGATCAGCCACCGCCCACTTGCAGTAGAATCTGTGCCGTTCACGTATTTAACACTGAGTCCTCTTTTTATAATTGAAACAGCACCTCAACATTTTGGGAGGTGCCATCCTTCCCAACTGTCACTGTGTATGATCCAGTGAGGAGCATAGGATGTCCACCCAAGTTGATGCGGATCCCGTCCCCAGCTCAGTTTGCCTTTCAGAGGGGAGGCGTCCTCTCCACTGAGCTTGTTGGAAGAGGCTTCAGTGGTCACCTCTGCCACCTGAAGGGGCACCTGCTTGCGAATGCAGCCAGCACTGGGAACGCAGTCCCAGTACCAGGCCAGTCTCCCTGTGACAGTCTGAGCAAAAGAAAAAATCAGCCAGAATAATCCTGTTTTCATTTGCAAACATAATTGTTTTGCCTCATGGATATTTGCCATGGATCCTTTTTGCATTAATTTTGATTTTTAAAAATACTGCATTCAAATATAATTTATCTTGAAGACTGGGCTCTTAAGCACCCCTTACATTTTGCAGGTGGGGCTGGTGCCTCACTCGCCGCCTGCCTGGGGCTGGCCCTGGTAGTTGCCAATGGAAGGCTGGGCTCCAGTCCTGGCTCTGCTATGAAAGATCTATGCAGCCTTGAGCAAACTGTACGACCTTTGCAAAGCCAGTTAATTCATCCGAAAAATAGGGATGACAGTACCAGCTGGACCGGATTAGCTGAGCTGATGTATGTAAAGCCTTGTTAGTGCCTGTGTGAATACAATGCACTTTCGTGGTTGAACATGCAACTCCTTGTCCTTCCAAGAGCAAAGATGAAAAGCTCCCTTAGGGTCGAGCACTGGGCTAAGGGGTGAACATGCATTTTCTAATTGAATCCTCTCTACAGCACCCTGAGATTTTAACCCTGGGCAATAACACCTATAGTTACAGGTATCCCAGATTTACAGATAAGGAAACAGGCATAGGCCTCTATGTCTCTTGGCAAGGGCCACTCAACAGTAGCTGCAAGAACTGGGCAGAAGGTACCTGATTCTAACTGAGGTGAAGAAGAAAGCAGCAAGCTGCAATCACCACCAACACGTTACCAATCACCCCACACGAGATCAAACTCCAGAGCTGAGCTCACCTTACCAACATCCCTGATCATGAGATTTTGAGGCTCTTGAATTCTCATTGCTTGTGCTGCTTTGGGCCAGCTTTTACACTTGATATGACTGTAAAATCACCATCACTGATGTGTGCTTAGTCATGTAGAGATTCTATGCCAATGGAGCAACGAGACCTTGGGACCTCCCTGGCCAACCCCAGAGCAGAAGCAGTATGGAAACAAAGATATTCTCAACACACATCCAGCCTGGTGTCTGTGTCACCAAGCAGAGTCTATCAGATGCAGGAAGGACAGCTGAAACCTCCTGCGACTAATCACCTGTTGATGAATTGCTAGGACTTTCTCACGTCTTTAAATTCTCTCCTGTAGAGAAATCACATTTTTTTGTTCCCACCCAGTGTTTAGCCCTCCCTTTTTGCTATAACAGAATTGCAGTTTCCCTGCAGGTAGGCAACCACTCTCAGGCTATGGGGTTTGGGTGGGGCTGACCCCACCCTTCCTGGTGAATGCAGAACTCAGGACCGGCCCACCAGAACTGAAGGTACCACCGTGGAACCCGAGCTGTGCCCATTGCTACTAAGTTTGTGGGATGTAGGTCTAGAATTGTGGGCAGCTTCCTTGTCACTCGATGAGAAGAGCTTGCCTGAAAACTAAGCTAGCAGAGAGGAAGGCAGAGCCCAGAGATTAATCTTTTTTTTTTTTTTTTAATGAAATCATATAAATACCTGGATCCAGCCATGCCTGAAGCAAAGGTACCCTGGCTTTTCATTTACATGAACCTATAAACTCCTTTCTTCTTAGGTCAGTTTGAGTAGAGTTTCTATCCCCTCGCACAGGAGACAGTCCTGATAAAACCATCTCCTTAACTGGAGGACTTGAAGGTGGTGAATGTTTCTTACACTTTTTTGAATCCCTTAGAAGGCCTAACACAGCGTTTGACTCCCAAGAGGTGATCAGTAAATGCTGGTATGGGCAGGCAAGGTTCATTGTCTGCCCTGTAATCATTCTCCCTCCGTCCTTGCTAACAGTACCCTCGTCCCCCAGCCCCAAAATAGGTTGTGATTAATTTAAGCCAGTTGTGACAATCATGCCCCCTAAATTTCTCAGATTCCCTTGCAGTTAGGGGTGGTCCCATGACTTACTTCTGACCAAGAAGACCTAAGGGGAAGTCTGTTGTGGGGCCTTCTGGGAAAGACTTTGCCCTTGTAATGCAAACGGTAGCTATGCTAAGGCTGCCTTTTCTTCTTTTCTCCTTTTTGCTTTGAGCATAGGTGTGAGGTCTGGAGCTACAGGAGCCATTTTGTGATCATGAGGCAAAAAGCCAAAATGCTAAAGAAGGCAAAGTGGAAAGACATAAAAAAGAAAACACCTAGGTTCCTCATGTTCTGTTCGAGCAGCTGAATTAAAACCAGTATTGTCCTTCTCTGAACATCTTTTTTTTTTTTTTTTTTTTTTTTTGAGATGGAGTCTCGCTCTGTCGCCCAGGTTGGAGTGCAGTGACCGGATCTCAGCTCACTGCAAACTCCACCTCCCGGGTTCACACAATTCTCCTGCCTCAGCCTCCTGAGTAGCTGGGACTACAGGGGCCCGCCATCTTGCCCGGCTAGTTTTCTTTTTGTATTTTTTAGTAGAGACGGGGTTTTACCGTGTAGGCCAGGATGGTCTCGATCTCCTGACCTCGTGATCCACCCGTCTCGGCCTCCCAAAGTGCTGGGATTACAGGCTTGAGCCACCGCGCCCGGCCTCCTCTGAACATCTTCTATGAAATAACAAATACATCCCCAACCCCAGCATACATCTGCTTGTTTAAGCCACTATTGGTCAGGCTTCTGCTGTATGTAGCCAAACACAGTTTTTTTGTTTTGTTTTTTGCACTGTGTATAATATTCAGTGGCTTGAGCAAAGTTTTGTTAGAGTAAGAGTTTCTGGTCATTAGTCCATGGAAATATATCTGTATATACATTTGTTCATTCATTCATTTCTGAGACGGGGTCTCACTCTGTCGCCTAGGCTGGAGTGCAGTGACATGATCACGGCTCACCATAGCCTCAACCTCCCAGGCTCAAGCGATCCTCTTGCCTCAGCTTCCCATGTAACTGGGACTACAAGTGCATGCTACTGTGCCTGGCTAATTTTTATTTATTTTTTGAACAGATGGGGTTGGGGTGTGTGTGGGGGTCCCACTATGTTGCCCAGGTTGGTCTCAAACTCCTGGTTAGAGTGATCCTCCTGTCTCAGCATCCCAAAATGCTGGGACTACCAGGGTGAGCCACCATGCCCTGTCTGCATATACATTAAATATGCAGCAAATGTACAGACTAACTTTTGAAACTAATATCCTTATACTAGTCTGTCCAACAAACATTTCAATGAACATGTGCTCAGGTCACAGAAATTTAATATTAAAACAGAACACAGAAAGCATATTAAAACTTTCCTTCCTGAAAGGAGCAAATCTCATTTGTGTGTATCTGACTGGCCCAACCTCAATAACATCTTGAGGCCCAGCAGCAAGAGGCTCTGGGACACGTAGTTGGTCGCTTTCTTGCCTCTACAGATGGGAAGACAGGCTGGGATGAAGGTGAAACGGATGCTGCATGCCAGCTCACCACACCCGCCATGCAACCTTATTGTGCCAACCCCAGCAAAAGATGGATCTCGTTGTATTTCAAAACTCTTTTAAAACTTAATCCTGGGGGCCAAGTGCAGTGGATGGCTCATGCCTATAATCCCAGCACTTTGGGATGCCGAGGTGGGAGGACCACTTGAGGCCAGGAGTTTGAGACCAGCCTGGCCAACATGGTGAAACCCCATCTCTACACTAAAAATACAAAAATTAGCTGGGTATGGTGGCACACACCTATAATCCCAGCTACTTGGGAGGCTGAGGCATAAGAATTGTTTGAACCTAAGAGGCAGAGGTTGCAGTGAGCTGAGATCGCAACACGGTACTTCTGCCTGGGCAACAGAGTGAGACTCTGTCTCAAAAAAAAATTTTTTTTTCAATCCAGTGCTTATTTGTCAGCAATCTCCAGAGAAATAAAATCAACAGGACATGTATAGATATATAAGAGGAGATTTCTTACAGGAATTGGCTCATATAATTATGGAGGCCAAGAAGTCCTGCGATCTGCTCTCTGGAAGCTGGAGCACCAGGAAAACAATTACTGGTGTAGTTCAGTGTGATTCCTAAGGCCTGAGATGCAGGGAAGCCAGTGGCCTAATTTCTAGTCTGATTCCTGAGGCCTGAGAATGAGGAGCTCCAAAGTTCAAAGACAGAAGACAGGTGTTCCTGTCTTCGGGAAGGGAGAGCTAATTTGCCCTTTCTCTGCCATTTTGTTCTATCTGGGCCCTCAAGGAATCGAATGAGGCCCATTACAGAGCGAGGGTGGGCCTGGCATGGCGGCTCACGCCTGTAATCCCAGCACTTTGGAAGGCCAAGGCAGGCCGATTACTTGAGGTTAGGAGTTGGAGACCAGCCTGGCCAATATGGTGAAACCCTGTCTCTACTAAAAATACAAAAATTAGTCAGGCATGGTGGCACATGTCTGATTCCAGCCACTTGGGAGGCTGAGGCAGGAGAATCCCTTGAACCTGGGAGGTGGAGGTTGTAGTGAGCTGAGATCATAGCAGTGCATTCCAGCCTGGGCGACGCAGTGACACTCTATCTCAACACCCAAACAAAAACATAATGACGGTAATTTTCTTTCCTGGGTTTACTTATTCGAATGCTAATCTCTTCCTGAGACACCTCACAGACACACACGGAAATAATGTTTTGCCAGCTATATCCAGGTATTCCTTAGTCTAGTTAGGTTGATGCATAAAATTAACCATCATGAGTACCTGCACAGAAAATAAAACAAAGAAACAAACAACAACAACAAAATCCCACCATAAAACAGAAATTTAAAACTCCACACTAAAAACCAGAGGCTCACATAGCTCTGATATGCATTTGCAAACCTTATTCCAAACTTCAAAGAATTGCCAAAAACTATAAACAGTGCCATAAATTCCCTGGTTGATCTTCAAGTTGAAGACATTAGCATAATACCCACCAAGGTGAATGTGCTTATATTGAGTGGAATGATCCATTCAGATACATGGCTATGGAGTAGGGAGCAAGCTTGAAGAGCTTGAATCAACAGAGGGTAGCACAGACACAACTCTGGAAGGTTAGAAAAGACTGGGATCTCATAACCCTGGCCTAATTATAAGAAAAACAGACAACATCAGATTGGGGAACATCCTCCAGACACCTGGCAGGTACTCCTCAAAACTGTCAGGGTCATGAGAAACAAGAAAAGACCAAGAAACTGCCACAGACCAGAGAGACAGGGGGACATGATGACCAAATGCAATGCAGCACCCTGCTTGTCCTAGAACAAACAGAGAACATGAATGAGAAAACTGGTGAAATCTAGAGAAAGTCTGCAGTTTTCATTTAGAGTAATGTGCTGTATTTGTTCATTGTTGCTGCTGTAACACACTGTCAAGGATTTAATGGCTTAAAACAACACAAATGTATTGTTATAGTTTTGGAGGCTTGATATGGTTTGGATTTGTGTCCCCACCCAAATCTCATGTCGAATTGCAATCCCCATTTTTGGAGGAGAGGCCTCGTGGGAGGTGACTGGATCATGTGGGAGGACTTCCCCCTTGCTGTTCTCATGACAGGGAGTTCTCATGAGAGCTGATGGTTGGACAGTGTGTAGCACCTCCCACCTCCCTCTCTCTCCTGCTCTACCATGTGAAGATGTACCTGCTTCCCTTTTGCTTTCCACCATGATTGTAAGATTCCTATGGCTTCCCCAGCCATGCTTTCTGTACAGCCTGTGGAATTATCAATTAAACCTCTTTTATTCATAAATTATCCAGTCTCAGGTAGTTCTTTATAGCAATACAAGTACGGACTAACACAAGGCTGAAATGGGTCTCGCTGGCTAAAGTCAAGGTGTCAGTAGGGCCAGTTCCTTCTGGAGGCTCCAGAAGAGATGCCAGCTCCTTGCCTTTTCTATAGTAGCTTGTGTAGACCACCTACATTCCTTGGCTTGTGGCCCCTTCCTCCATCTTCAAAGCCAGTAGCTGAACATCTCTCCTCTCTGATCTGTTTCATTTCCATCCTTACTTCTTCTCTCTCTGACCTTAAGTCTGTGGTCTCCCTCTTACAAGGACCCTGGTGATTATTCTCAGCCCACCCAGGTCATCAGGGTAATCTCCTCATCTCAAGATCTTTAACTTAATCACATCTGCAAAGTCCCTTTGCTATATAGGGGGACACATTTGTAGCTTCCAGGGATTAGGACATAGACATCTTTCGGGGGCGTAATTATTCAGCTGACCTCAATGTAGCAACGTTTGTTTCTTAGTTGTGACAAATGTACCACAGTAATATAAGATGTCAACAGGGCAAACTGGGTGAAGGGTATGTGGGGACTTTTTGTACTATCTTTGCAACTTTTCCATACATCTAAAATTCTGAATGCTTATTTTTTTTGAAAAAAGGCATTTACTGTGTTATCTTGGGCAAGTCGCTTAAATTCTCAACTCTTTTGTTCTTTTATATCTAAAATAGGTGCCATAATATTCATTCTACTTGCTATCTGGGGTTTCTGTGAAGACAAACTGGGATACTACAAGGGAGAACATTCGGTAAGATGTACAGGGGCACAGAAAGATCAACGTTTGCTATGATTCCAGGAGAACTCAGAGGATCAGTCCTGTAGCTAAGAGTTGGGATCAGTATTTGGGGAGGAAAAAGAGAGAAAATAAGACAACAGTTGATCAAGACAAAACATGCCCAGATATGGCAGATTGGCTGAGAAAGATGAGGCTAATCTGGGGAGAGATGATGTCAGCATTTAGAGTTTCTGGTAAACAACCCATCATTCTATAAGACATATGTGATGTGTCTCAAATCACGGTCCTGGGAAGCCAAGGACCGGAGCAGAATGTGGTGCTTTGGTGTTTAGTCCGCTCCTACATACCCCAGGCTCTGCACTTCACTTTCAGACTGTCACATCTGCCCGGTTTTGGACGTCACTACCATTTGTCCCGGTGCACCAACACATCTCCTCCTCCTTTCCCCTCCAATCTTCCTACAAAACAGTGTCTAGGTGGACTCCTAAAGCTCAAATCTAATCATGCTGCTCCCTTATTAGAAAATCCTCTAGTGGGGCTGGGCACGGTGGCTCATGCCTGTAATCCCAGCACTTTGAGAGGCCGAGGTGGGCAGTTCACGAGGTCAGGAGATCGAGATCATCCTGGCCAACATGGTGAAACCCCATCTCTACTAAAAATACAAAAAATTAGCCGGGCATGGTGGCACGTGCATGTAGTTCCAGCTACTCAGAAGGTTGAGATAGGAAAATCACTTGAACCCAGGAGGTGGAAGCTGTAGTGAGGTGAGATTGTGCCACTGCACTCCAGCCTGGGCGACAGAGCGAGACTCTGTCAAAAAAAAAAAGAAAAAGAAAAGAAAATCCTCTAGTGGATCCCACTGCCCTCAGGATCCACCCCAAACACTTCCTATCCTATTTCCCAGCCAGTCTCTCCAATCTCCCCTTCTCATGCTCATTCCATCATACCCCACTGTCCAGTAACAACATCAGGCACAGTTCCTGTTCTTGCCATACCTCTAAGTATTTATCCCTGCTATGCTGCTAAACATATACATCTCACTCTGCTAAGCATCTTCCCTCTCTGCGCCAACTCCTATTCAATCCTCAAGACTCAGCCCAGCAGTCACCTCCTCCAGGAAGCCTTCCCTGAATATCACTTTGTGGTCAGACACCTCCACTTCTGGGCTCCTAGAGCTGCTTGGACTTGTGGCTTATGCTCACTTATCATCAACTATACAATATAGAAATCTTCTGTGCATATAACTCCCCCACCTTAAAGCTCGAGCCACCTTCCCTCCAAAAAAACACACACAAAGTGGACTGGGATTCATCCATCTCTGGAATAGTAATGCCGGCGAATGCTCATGGTTGCTTACTGTGTGCCAGACCCAGGACTGAGCACTGAGTCCTCCTGACAATGCTTGGAAACAGATTATATTGTTATTCCCATTCCACAGATGAGGACTTGAAAGCTCCAAGAGGTTAGGGACTGTGCTTAACACCACACAGTTACTAAGGGGCGAAGATGGAGTACCCAGACCCAAGCCTGCCAACCCCCAGTGTGCAGCACAGTTCTCAGTCAACATTTGCTGAGTCAAAGTGCAATTCTGGGAGTGGATTAGCAGAGTGACAGTGCTTGTAAGAGCCCCCTGATATAAGCAACCTGGGAAGACTGAGGCCCCTGTGTTGAAGCAGGGGAGGGGGCTACTGGAGGCTTCCTTCACTCCATGGCTTCCAGAGTCTGGCCCCTCCTCCCCAATTGCCAACTTTGTCCCAGCAGGTTGCTCTAAATTTTATACTTTGAATATCCTTCTCAGGGATCCCCAGAGAGCAGCTGAACCTCCAAGAGATGGCCCCCACGGAGTCTGCATGGGTGGGAGGGAATGATATCTATGTCTTGATCACAGCCTTCCTTCTTGCCATGAGCTGTACCTTTGCAGCAACATGTGAAGGGGTGGAACTCAGAGACAAGGTTGCTTTATGCAGCCAGGATCATGCCAATAGGCATGAGTCAATACCCTTGCCATCAAACCAAATTTATGAACTCATAGAATCATCAGGTCCAATCAGCCAGCTTCAGGAATGGCTGAATCCAGGTGCTCAAGTGATACCATCAGAACCCATCTTTCCCTCACTCTAAGTCTCAGCTCTGCTTTCCTCTGTATTGGCCTCATTAAAAAGCAGGCTCTCCCCTAGAATACTGGCCACCAGTAGTTCCTGGTTTCCATCTTAATCATTCAACCACATCCTGGTAGGACGAACTTTTTTCTCCTAGTAATTTTCATAAAGGTCTCCAAATCAAATCTTGCTGGCCTGGCTGGGGTTTCTTGTTCACATGTGAACCATCAAGGTGGTTCAGGGAAATAATACGTTGACTGGCCAGACCTGGTTAATTTGCCCACTCCTATAAATTGCGAGGAGGGGTGAATTTCCTCCCCATTCAAGATGCACGAACCAAGGGTAGAGGCAGCAGCAACTACCCTTGCGGGATAGTTGCAAAATCACGGGAATTGAGATTCTATTTTCAGAAGCAACTGGACAGGAAAAATCAACAGACATTCCTTATAAAACGTCCAGGTGAAATAGAAACTCTTCTGCATCAAATCTCTCAAGCTTGAGCTGATTTCAGAAACCTGTGTCCAGTTCTAGAATTAGGGATTCCCTTGAAGGAGCCCTCAAGGTTCCCATCATGCAGGACACATGAGATGCTTGTGATGGCAATCTTCCACTTCCCCTTGCACGTGTCTGGCTCAGATGGTATCAGGATTCGAAGATGCGGGAGAGAGCAAGCTGTAAAAATAATCTGCTATTAAGCCCTGTGCTGGTCCCGACTGTGGTGGCATTTGGAAGATGAAGGCAGCATGGTTCCTTTGGAGATAGCAGCCACTTTCCAATCGCACTGATAAAAAAAGGAAGGCATGGAGTAAAGTGACATTTACGTGCTAGGAAAAGCATACCTTCTCCCCTGCTTCGAAACCATTTCAGGAGCGGGGGAAGTGGGATACCTTGGCGTGTGCTCCCCCTCTCTACCTTTTAGGCTGAGGGTGGGGGAACCTGGCCTTGAGGGGGGGTCAGCAAGCTTCGGCAGGCAGGTGGGTCCAGCCTCCATCGTTCGTGTTCTGAGGGGCCAAGGCTGCCCCACCCCCATCCCCCATCTGCTACTGGCAAGTTTAAATACCAGCCTGTTTCAGCTCAGAAATGTGGAAATTAAGAAAGGAAACGAATGGCAGTGGGAAGGAAAGAGAAGCTATGAATCACTTTTGGACCGCTGCCTCATTCGAACGCCGCGTGGGGTTTATTTTGGTCGTCACCATCGCTTGGTGAGAGGCAGTTCAGTGTGGGAGGAAGAGATTAGGAGTTGCAAAGACCTGAGTTCAAATACGAGCTCCACTACAGGCTGGCAAGAGGCCTTGGGCCTCTCACATCTCTGAGCCTTGGTTTATTCATCTGTAAAATGGGGAGTGTACCCCTCCATGGGTCATTCTGGAGGGAAGGGCACATGGCAGCTGGTCCAGAGTTGGCACTGAAGGTCTTTCGGTCTCTTCCTCCTCCTCCGTGAGGTTGGGCTCCATATCCTCCCCGCCCATCATCCAGACCAGAAGGCAGCAACGCTCAGTCCCACCCAGTGGTCCTGAAACTGATTCTCTCCTCTGTGCCGCTGCCCAGCCCTACCCCAGGCTCCAGCACCTTCCCCATCCCCAGGCTCCACCCACGTGGGCTGGGGCCAGTCTCTTGAGTGCCCAGGCTCTTTCCTAGCTGAAGGCCGCCGGCTCACTGTCCCTCCCTACCCTACGCAGCTCTTCCAGCGCTGGTTCCTCCTCATCAGTCTGAACCCAAAGCCCTCCCTGGCCACCCTAGTGAATGCACTGACCATACGTGAGTGACTGCTAGCTCATCTCTCTAAAATGGTCTCATTTATTTGTTTGTGTGCTTGTTATCTAGCTCCCCCAGGAATATCAGCACTAAGAGGCACGGAACGTTTCCATCTGGTTCATTTCTGGTCCCTGGTGGTGAATGGCGTACTTGGCACAGAACAGGCACTCAGATATTTGGGGAGAGAGAGAAGAAAAAGAAAGGAGGAAGGGAAGGAAGGAGGGGAGAGGGATGGGAGAGGGACGTGCAGTCCCCTCCACCCCTGCCCTCGCCCCCAGATTCTGGATCCTCTATTCCCTGCACCCCAGCCCACTCCCACCCACAAGCCCTGCTGGTCTAACTGTGTAGCCAGCTGCCTTGTTTGTGACATTCCATATGTGACTTCCTACTTTTGTGTGTCTTGAGAGCCAGTCCAGTTCACAGGTGACCTCTGCACATCATGATTCTCAGAGGCACCAGGAATAACATCTGTCTGTTTCTTCTGTCTGCCCATCACACCACTCCCGTAACACAACCCTAATGCCGCCTCTGGAGAGCCACGCCTCCCCCATACGCAGTCCCTGCCATTCAGATGGAGTTGCCCCATCCCCAGTGAGAACACAGCATTTTCCTGGCCCTAGGGATTGGTCAGCAACGGCCACGTGACTCCAGCTGGGGTCATGGACATTGAATCCCAGGACTTTTGTGGCAAGTTCATTAGCAGAGACGCTGTCTTTCTGTTAGCAACACCAAGCGAGGTAGATATAAGCCAGGAGGTGACAGCCATCTCCTCACAGCATGGGGACAGCCTGCCTGAGAATGAAGCCAGCACAGATGACAGCAGAACCCAGAGACAGAGAGACAGATCTCTAGTGGTCTGGATCCAGCTTTACCTGAAGTACCCACTACCTCTGAAATGTTCAAGGACCCAAGCCAATAAGTTCCCTTTTATGCCTTCTGACTTGTAGAGCAAGCATTAGTCAGTAGCTGATTAATGGAGACCTGTGAAGAGGCAGCCTGTGGAGGAGAAGGGGTGGAGAGTGCCCTCTGTAGACAGAGGGGCACCTTCCCCCAACTTTCCAACTCTGCCGAGGACAGAGCCTACCAGCCCCACCACCATCTTTTCCCACACTGTCCCACGGCAGATAAAAGCAACATTCTCCACTGGAAAGAGGAGAGCCCACAGAACTCCAGGGTAGACTAGACTAGAGGGCCAGCAGGGCTTTCTCCAGGAAACCAGCATCTTCCCAGATCGGGGGGTTCTTGATCTGCCCTCTCTGGAGGTACCCACCTGCTTTGAGGACCCTGCTTCCATTCACCCCAAGGATCAGGCAGCCTTAAAATCTTTCAAGGCAAAAAATAAACCTAAGCTACTAGTCATATCTCTGGGGGAAAAAGATTTCCTTAGCCTTCTCAAAGGCGCAAAACATTTCCAGCATGCGGGATGCCTCCCACTTGCCATCCGTCCCCAGGCCCACCTCCTGGATGCTGCAAACGCCTAAAATGGTACCCAGGGGCCAGCTGGGGCCTGCTCCTGTGCTCTCCATAGTCAAGTGCTCACCTGAGCCCACAAAGAGAAATAGCATCAGAAAAATGGCCCTGTGGGGGTGCAGCCCAGCTCCCCAGGGCCACCTTTGGAGCAGAAACACAGCTGGGGAGGCAAGGCACCAAAAAAGACCTCATCCACAGAACAGGTGTCAACTTCTCAGGAAGAGTGACAGCTCCAGCTCCCCTGGGATCTTTGACTTGAGACAGGCTCTCCCTGCTGCTGAGGCCTGGGGTAGGGCCTGGATGTTTGCAGGCTGAGTTGGAATTTGCTTGGCTCTCAACTCCCTTCTGGCTGCAGCTCAAGAGATGCTCAAGAGATGGTCAAGAGATGCTCAAGAGATGGTCTCAGGAGGACATGAGGGCAAGCACCAGGCGAGAGATGCCAGAATGTGGGTTTCCATAAACCAGAGCCCAGCTCTGAATCTCAGCCCAGGTGTTCAGCTCATCCTGCGACATCTCTCTGCTGGAGAATCCTCGATCTCCACCTTCCTATGCACACCTGTCCCTCCAAACCCACAGGCCCCATTTCCTCCTGCTGTACATCTTTGCAGAGATATCCTACAGATAATTCCAACTCAACACCTCCCTCACTAAACTTCCCGCTCCCCACACAAGCTCCTGCTCCTCCTCCTCCTCCTCTGCCTCCTCCTCCTCCTCCTTCTGTGTTTCCTAGCTCAGAAACTGCCATTTCTAATCACTCCCCAAGTTTAGATATTTTCCCTGATTCCCTTCTCCTCACCCCTGAGTAATCGGTCATCAACTGCTGACTCTACTTCCTAAATCTCTCATCCCACTGTGACCTCCAGCCCAGCCTTCTCTTGCCTGAATTGTTTCAGCAGGCTCCTCACGGGTTTCCGTGACTCCATGCATGCTTGCTCTCCGCAATTCTCCACTCAGTGGCCACAGTGGATGTCCTGAAACACAGATCTCCTCCTGTCCCTCCTCTGTGCAAACCCCTGCAGCTGCAATCCTTTGCCAGCAGAACAAGTCTCACATCCTCACCATGGCTTGCAAGGCCTTTCCTGATCTGCTTTCTAGCCTGACAAAGAGAAGGTATTCTAACATTTCTTCTAAACCAGGCAATCTTTTTCTGTAAAGGCCCAGATCGTAAATATTTTAGGCTTTGTGGGCCATACGGTCTCTGTCGAAACTACCCAACTCTGCTGTTATAGTGAGAAAGCAGCTGTAGATGTTATGTAAGTGAATGGCTGTGGCTGTGTGCCAATAAAACTTTATTTATAGAAACAAGTAGTGGGCCGGATTTGACCCACAGGCTGTAGTTTGCCAACCCGTGCTCTAAAGGAATGAGCCAGTGACTTACCATCTCCACATCTCAGTTGCCTCATCTAGAAAATGGGATAATGTTACCCCCATTGAAGGGCTGCTGGAGGATTTGAAAGAACACATCAAGTGCCTGGCAAGAGTATAGCAAAGAGTCGGTGCTCATAGGGGATCACTATCGTTAACACTATTACCATTGCTCTCCCTTCTGTATGTATAAAAATCCATCCGCTCTGACTCCATAGAAAGGAGGATGGAAGGGTAGAGACTGTCTCTTCTCTGGAGTCTGATGGTTCACAATGTGTTTAAGGAGAATAACCAAACAGTTGAGCACCTCCTATATGCCAGGCACTGGGCTTCATTATAGAGAGTGATCAAAATAAATCCTAAGGCAATAGTAACCCCCGGAAGTCAAGCCTTAGAAGCCTAAGGAAGTGGGAAAAAATTGCAAGAATTTATTCAAACACCACTGCATGCCTGCTATGCGCCAGGCCTTGCGCAGGAACTAGGCCGCCCAGTGGAATACAAAGCAAGCCCTGTCTTTAAAAAGGTGTCGCCTAGAGAAACTATTTTCTCTTGCTTCTAAATTTCTGCCTGTCCCTTTCCCAGAAGCCACATTTTCATCTCAGAGAGGAAACAGAGGCTCCGTGCACCTTGGGTCCCTCCCAGAGCTCCCTGGGGAAGGCCTGAGTTACCCCCATCTTTTTTTTTTTTAACTTTTAAAAAAGTTTAAAAAGCAGTTGTGTTATATAGGTAAATTTATATATAAGTTTATATATAGGTAAACTTTTATTTGTTATACATGTTATTTCATCACCCAGGTATTAAGCCTAGTAACCATTAGAAATTTTTCCTGATCCTCTCCCTCCCCCCACCCTTCAACCTCTGACAGGCCCCAGTGTCTGTTGTTCCTCTCTCTGTGTCCATGTATTCTCATCATCTAGCTCCCACTTATAAGTCAGGAAATGTGGTATTGTTTTTCTGTTCCTGCATTAGTTTGCTAAGGATAATGGCCTCCAGCTCCATCCATGTTTCTGCAAAGGACATGATCACATTCTTTTTTATGGTTGCATAGTATTCCATGTTGTATCTTTACTACATTTTCTTTATCTAGTCTACCACTGATGGGCATTTAGGTTGAGTCCATGTCTTTACTATTGTGAACAGTGCTTCAGTGAACATTCATGTGCATTTATCTTTATGGTAGAATGATTTCTATTCCTCTGGGCATATACCCAGTAGTGGGATTGGTGGACCAAATAATAGTTCTGTCTTTTGGTCTTTGGAGAATCACCACACTACTTTCCACGATGGTTGAACTAATTTACCCTCCCACCAACAGAGTATAAACATTCTTTTTTTCCACAACCTCACCACCCAATCTCCTCGATGGAAGGTAGGGTCCGACACTGAAAGAAGCTGGCTCTCTCTTACCCAGGCAGGGCTTTTGCAGGGTAATGAAGCTGAGGGGCAAGAAGGGTGGGGGTCCTGGGTCCTGGGTCCCAGTGGCCCCTGACAAAAGGGTGGAGGTGATGTTGGCTTGTGAATGAGAACCCTCCCCATTGCTTTCCTCTTGCTGAGGGACACCACTCTCTGAGCCAATCCCAGCTCCCCGTTTGCCTGAGTTCTTTTCCCCCCCATAAAGCAGTGCCGTAGCCCTGGGCACAGACTAATTGTGCCCTTATATCCATTCTCTACTTGTCCCTCAATAGAATCCCCAGTGTTTGCTGGAGCACATGGACACTCAAATGAAAGTCACACTGGCCAGCCTCCTTGGCAGCCAGGCCTGGCCATCTGACTAAGTTATGCCAGTGGGATGGCTTTGAGGGGAAATCATGCACCTCTCTACCATCTCTGTCTCCACGCTGGAGCATGGACCTGTGGGATGCCATCTGGAGCCATTCAGATGACAGAAGTACCCCAGGCAGCATGGAGCCACGGCTGGGAAGGAGTCTGGGCCCCTGACGCCCTCAAGCCATTGTTCCAGCTCTGGACGGTCTCATCCAGACTATCAGGTGACAGAGAAATAATCAACTGATTCAGCTACTGTTTTTCTGGTTTCTTTGTAACAACGACTGCATTTAAATCCTAACTAATGTTAAGTATCAAGCAGGGTAGCCCGTGTTCACCAGCCCAACAGAGGGTCCCATTCATTGCACTGTGCAAACTGTGCAATACTTTATGGTTTCATGAAACCACTGCTCACTGAGCACCTCCTACATGCTGGGCACTGAGTCAGATGGTCAGAAAGCTACTGATAAATCAAAGTCTTGCTTCCCAGCTAGGAAGGACGGAAAGAAGAATAACAATGAAGATATACAGAGTTTTTCACCACACACACACACACACACACACACACACAGGCTTATGGGATATAGTCTATAAATATTCCCATTGGACAGATGTGAAAACCGAGGTCTAGAAAGGTTAAGGTGTCCAATAGCTAATAAGTGGCAGACTATACAGTCAAAACCAGACAGTCTGATTCCAATTGCTTCCCCATCAATCCTCCACTAACTATGTAAAGAAATACATTACAGGCTGATGTATTCTCTGTACCATCACCATTGCCCCAAGGAAACACAATAGAGTTAACATGTGTTGAGCCCTCACTTGGAACCTGGTGCTATGCTCAGTGTTTTCCATGCATTGCATCTTTTCTCCCCATCTATAGCTCTGGGAGACCAGAGTTGTTATAATCCTGGTGTGAAAGATAACGAAACCAATGCAGAGATTACAGGAAGCTGGCCCAAGGTTACCAAGCAAATTTGTGCCTGACTGTCCTAAGGGCTGCAGGGATTTTTGTCTTCCTGCTTTTTATATCTGCAGACTAGGGGCTAGGGCACACCAGAGACCCTGCCCAGCTCTGTGCCTCATCCTTATCCCAGGCCAAACAGGAATAAAGCTCATACCTGTCCCCTGGGCTGAGCACTCCTTAAAGGCAGGCCCTGTATCTCATGTGTCCCTGTGTTCCCAGCACAGGGCCTTCCACAGTGTGTGCTGTGAGAATGGGGTAACTATTTGCTTCCATTCTTCCCATCCATGGCCAAGTGCACTGGACACCTCTGTGTGCTATATACAACTCTTGCTTTTGTCCCAGCAGCCCCTGACCTTTCTTCTGGTATCTTCAGTGTCTTAGCAAACCAAAAATTGGGCTCAATCAAAGAGATAAAGTAGGCCGGGCATGGTGGCTCACACCTGTAATCCCAGCACTTTGGGAGGCTGGGGGGGGGGGTGGATCACCTGAGGTCAGGAGTTCGAGAGCAACCTGGCCACCATGGCGAAACTCTGTCTCTACTAAAAATACAAAAAATTAGCCAGGTGTGGTGGGGGTGCCTGCAATCCCAGCTATTCAGGAGGCTGAGGCGGGAGAACTGCCTGAATCTGGGAGGTGGAGGTTGCAGTGAGCCGAGATCGCACCACTGCACTCCAGCCTGGGCAACAAGAGCAAAACTCCCTCTCGAAAACAAAAACAAAGAGGTAAAGCATATGATCAAAGCCCAAACTAATCAAAGCATAACATCCCCCTTGGCCACAGTGGTTGGTTCTGAGATTGGGCACTTGAACCAATGACATAGAAAGACCCCCCAGGTCGTTCCCACTTACTAGCAACCTACAAGGATGTGCAGGTGGGGGTTGCTGTCCTCATCTTTCTCCCAGGCAGAGCAAGGGATGGAAGCCAACCCTGAGAAAGGCAGGGCAGAGGGATGGGGAGAAGCGGCTCTTCTGTTCACATCATTTGTGTCCCTGAAGAACATACCCTTGGGGGTTTTCCTCCACGTAAAGCAGTCAATTCTTTTTTTTTTTTTTTTTTTTTTGGCATATGCAATCTTGCAACCACTTTTCTGTCCCATTTGAACCAAACGTGTTCTAATGGACACTCTGTTTGGAGCCCGTCTCCTGCTTTCAATAATGATGCCAACTTATACCTTTTAAGGAAAAGAGCTTCCCCTCCTCCCTATGACTCTTGTATACCAAAGCCCAGTTGGGCCTATGAATAGGTTTGTCATCTGCTATGTTGACCTGTTCATTCACAGCCGCATTGCTTCGAGGAGGTGGATTAAGTATGACAACATTGCCTGGAGAACTAACGTTGGGGTTTAATCACAGCTGGCCTCACATCTTATTCAGATTCATATCCATGCATCTTATTTTTCAATGAGATTGAAGGTTCTATGAGGTAAGAGTCATGTCCTATAAATTCGACAAACAATGATTAAGTGCCTGAAGTGTCCTAGACACTGACTGGAAGCTGGGAACACAGAGGATAATAAAAGAGGTTACTGCCCTCTCTAAGGCAGATATGAAAGCAGATCATGGCAGATACAAATGCATCGTGACAGGAAGTTTTGAGTTGCAAGTGGCCGAGAAATGCAACTTCGACTGGCTGGGGCAATACAGATTTGTTTCATGCAAATAGAAAGTGCAGGTAAGATCCAGCTTCTGGGCTGGATGACCCAATGACTTAAAAACGCCATCTGTGATTTTTAACACCAATGGTGACCATCTCTCAGCACAGCCATCCCAGCAGCATCCTCAGCAGAGCCAGCTGCTTCCCAGGGGCAACACCTTTCCCCATCTACATCCTGGGAAGTGGAGGGGGTCCAAACTAGATGCACCCTGATTGGACCTTCAAGGTCACATGCTTGCTCATGAACCAGTGACTGGGCAGGAAAATGAACTGCCTGGATACCTGTAAACCAATCAGGGCCTACTACGGAAGCAAGGGGGTGGAGCCAGCTTTCTCCAAAGCAAGTAGGTTACATAAGCCCACTGTTTAACCTTAGAGACAAAAATGGTACCAGATTCCCCTGAGCTGACACCAGAAGCCACTCCTGTGTCCATCACTGGGCTGCACTGGTGGGCGTGCTGTTACTTCATGGTCACAATAATATCGGCAGAAGCAGCACCTAATGTTTATGAAACACTTTCCCAGTGCCAGATTCTAGTGTTCCGCATTTGCAATCTCATTTCACCAGAGTTAGGGAGCATGGTTACCTCCCATTTTGCAGATTAGGAAACTGAGGCCTGGAGAAGGAAAGCAGGCTGGCCAAAGTTATTGACCGGAATTTAAAAATCAAAGTGGCACCCTGTTGTCCTCGGTTCCCTAATGTTGGAAAGGGTCTAGTCACATCCTTGTGCTGGGTGCTTGGTTGGGTGGATGGGGCTTCGGGGGAGACAGAAAACAGAAACCGCCTCTCCACTGCGCATCACATTTGCTGTTAAAAGAATTCCGCATGCTTCACAAGGGCTGCCTCCAGAGTCCTCTTCAAATCCCCAAATTGGCAATTCCTGCTACTGTATTTAATTTCCCTGTAAACTGCAGAAAAATTTAACAGAAAAACTTCAGTGCCCCCTTCAGACTGCACGATGCTCTAAATGAACATAAATTCTGCCGCAAAAATAAGCTCAACACCATCTTACATCGCATTATTTGCATGAAAACACTGAACATTACTTTCTAGAATCTACACAGTTAACCTCTAGCTGTTGACTTTCTTCAGGGGTGTGGGAGAGGCATGTTTTACCAACCATGTCACTTTAGGGCAGGTACAGCGTGCGTGACTGCATGGCCCACAGAAGCAAGACCCAACAATGACAGTGGCTTAGTGGATCCAGGAGCAGTCTTCTGGCCACGTGGCCTTCTCTCTTGCTTCCCTATTGAAACCTGCACGTGCCCATGCGCTAGAGACATGAGTTTGCAACTCTGGGCTTGGATAAATTCTTAGCGTCTGCAACCTCAGCTGGGTCTACATCTTTTCTGGGACAAAAATTCCAAGGAGTCCCTATTCCCTCAGTAAATACCTTCCTCTAATGGATGGGGGCTAGGGTTGGACAAGGGTAGGTTTGGGGGAGAGTGAGGAAGAAGTTCCACAGGACAGGTTTCCACCTAACAGAGCAGGGTACTTTGTATTGGAAGGTCATGGAAGCTGAGGCTGGAGGTTCGCTTGCTCTCCTCTTTCTGGACTCGAATGAGTTGCCAGTTGTCTCTGCTGGAAGCAGTTGGTCTCACTTGCTGCTCAATTCCTGGACTCTTCTATTGGCCTTGCCTCCTGGAGTGTTTTATTTTCTTCGTAAACTGCCTTTCTTTATGAAGATTCATCTCTAATTGATCTTTTCTGTACAGAGGCTACCCATGAGAAGCCGCTCAGCAGAGCCAATAAATAAAGGCAGGAGGAACATGAGTTGGGATATCAGTAGCACCCAGCATGTGGCCACGATTATTATGAACTTGTGTACATTTTTAAATCTCTGTGCCTCAGTTTCCTCATCTGTAAAGTGAGGATAGCAATAACGCATGATCTCATAGGGTGAGGCTTAAATAAACTGTTGTAGGAAAAACACTTAAAACAATGGCTGCCCCATAGAAAAGACCCAGGAATGTTAGCTATCAAATACTTCAATATTGAAATAATGGAAAAATGAAGAGACAGTATGGCATGATGGAAACAACATGGTCTGCAATTTCATATAATCCATGTCTAGGTTTTACCACTTATTAGCTCTTAGCAGAAAAGTTCTCCACACTTTATAAGCCTTAGTTTCATTTTCTCCAAATGGGAATAATGATTGTACAGCCTCCTGGGGTTGCTGGGAAGGTTCATTAACTTTAAATGTCTCACTGTGCAAAAGCCAGTCACCATGGCAGGCCTGACTGTAAGGCTCGGCCTGGGGCTGGCATCTGGGAAGGTGGATTTCAAGAAAGTTCCCACCACTTCCTGACCAGAATAGTTCACTGTGACTAAACCTTTTGCACAAACAGCGTGGTTTATGCTGGACACCCACTTTCCTTCTGGGAATGTTGTCACATCCCAGGCAGGTGGTGTCTATGTGACCAGCCCCCAGTAAAAACTCTGGACACTGAGTCTCTAATGAGCAGTTCACAGGTTGTGTTGTAATTCATTGCTAAGGAAATCCTGTGTGTCCTGGGCAGCTCTAGTGGGAGAGAGCTCTATAAGCTTCCACTTGGCTTCTTCTGTACTTAGTTCTCAGTGCCTTTTCCATGTACTGATTTTGCTCTGTATTCTTTCACTACAAAAGTCATAGCTGCCGGGCCCGGTGGCTCAAGCCTGTAATCCCAGCACTTTGGGAGGCCGAGACGGGCGGATCACGAGGTCAGGAGATCGAGACCATCCTGGCTAACACGGTGAAACCCCGTCTCTACTAAAAATACAAAAAAAAAAACTAGCCGGGCGAGGTGGCGGGCGCCTGTAGTCCCAGCTACTCCGGAGGCTGAGGCAGGAGAATGGCGTAAACCTGGGAAGCGGAGCTTGCAGTGAGCTGAGATCCGGCCACTGCACTCCAGTCCGGGCGACAGAGCGAGACTCCGCCTCAAAAAAAAAAAAAAAAAAGTCATAGCCATGTGCACAACTATATGCTGAATCTTATGAGTGCTCCTGGGAAAATAATCCAATCTGGGAGGGTTCTTATGGACCCCCCCCCCGACACTCACCTGTGCCATACTTGTCCCATGGCAAGTCCTTGGTAAGTGGAAGCATCAAATATAAGTGTCCATGGTGGTCACTGACTCATTGTCCTTACTTGTGAGGCTCAAATAAGAGATGTCTCCTCTAAAAGTAACTTAATTTTTGTTTTTTAAAAAGTGCAAAAACAAATTTACTTACATGGACCTAGAACCTATGGGTGGCAAGGATGAAGATATGCAAGACAGTATTCATATCCTCTTTTACCTTAAATACCAGAGAAAATCCTACTAGCTTTGTCTTTTCTCTCATCTTCCACCCTCTGAGAAGGAAACCTGTCTGATTGATTGCTGGACCTTTTCTTTATTGATTGAGATAGTCAATAAGGGGGATAAGACGAGGAAGGACTCGTGGGAGTTACAGTGGAAAAGGAGAAAACTAAAAATGACTAGGGGGAGAGAAGAACAGATTTAGGGAAATAAGAAAGAGGAATCAAAAATGAAAGAGCCCACAAAGGTTGGATTAAAGATAGGTTTTTGTTTGTTTGTTTCATGTTGTTTAAATGTGGAAATGAAGAACAGAAAATAGCTTCATAGCAGCTATTGTGTATTGAAGAAAGAAGAATTGGAAAAGAACTTTTAAAAAGAGGTTTTACTATGTATTATGGATGAGTTTCTTCCTTGATATGCCATTCAGAAGGTTCCAAAAAAGATTCAAATTACTCTAAATTAGTTTGGGGTTGCTAAACTATTTGTTTTTTTATAGACTGTGTATCAGGCCAGACCACAGGCAAACAGGCTTTATATGCATTGCAGAGTCTATAGTTATACCACAGTTATCAGTCACATTCTCAACTCTCAATCTCTCTCTCTCTCTCTCTCTCTCACACACACACACACACACACACACACACACACACACACACAAAGTGAGATGGTTTGGCTGTGTTCTCACCCAAATCTCATTTTGAATTGTAACTCCCATAATCCCCATGTTTTGCATGTTTTGTGGGAGGGACCCAGTGGAGGGTAACTGAGTCATGGGGATGGATTTTCCTGTGCTGTTCTCATGATTGTGAATAAGTCTCATAAGATCTGATGGTTTTATCAAGGGCAGTTCCCCTGCACATGTTTTCTTGCTGCCGCCATGTAAGATGTGCCTTTGCTCCTCCTTCACCTTCTGCCATGATTGTGAGGCCTCCCCAGACATGTGGAACTGAGTCCATTAAACCTCTTTTACTTTATAAATTACCCAGTCTCAGGTATTTCTTCAAGCAGTATGAAAATGGACTAATACTGTAAGCTATTTCAGAATCTGCCAAATTATATTTACTATTACTAATTAATTTTCTTTGCCCAGCCAGATTTCTTCTCAAATGGGTCACCTGACCCATTTGAAAATTTTCTCTCCTCTGACTAATATAATTTACCATTATTCATTGAGGATTTTCAGGACCCAGAGCAAGAAGAGAGGGAAGATAGAGGAATGAGGTTACTCTCACACCTAAACTCAGATGCCTGGGCTGGTTCAGTGATGTCAAGTTCAAGTTCAGGGATGGCCTGTTCAGTGATGTACTCAGTGTATATCCTCAAGCCCTCTTTGCCTGAGGCTCAGAAAGGCTCCGACCTTCTAAACTCTATGAAGCCCTGATTTCTGAAAGTTTAGGCCTGTTGGATCTCGAATTTCAAAACAGTTAGTGACACATGCAAGGACAAGATCAAAATTTCTCAAGGGGAAAAAGAACCTGAAACAGACATTGAGAGGGCAAACATCTCACACTAGATTCTGATATTAAAGAAAAAGTAGTAACATATGCACAACATCGTCCCTTAAAAGCTCCTGAGTTTAGATAAGAAAGAAGACCAAACACTCCAAAGGGGACTGCCAGATTTATCTTCAAGGCAGAATGTAATTTATGCCAGTTAAAGGCATCAAATGTTATTGGAACAGGCACTTCACAAAGACAATGCCCCAAATGGCTGTAAACATATGAAAAACTGCTTGGTTTCATTATTTATCAGGGAAATGCAAATTAAAACCATGAAATGATACAAGGACATATCCACCTGAAAGGTTAAGGTGAAAACATCACACACTGGCAAGGAAGTGAAGCAACTGGAACACGCATCCACTGCTGGTCATGGGGAGGGAAAGATTCAACTGGTGCCACCACTTTGCAAAACTCTTTGGCAGCATCTTTTTTTTTTTTTTTTTTTTTTTGAGACAGAGTCTCGCTCTGTCGCCCGGGCTGGAGTGCAGTGGCCGGATCTCAGCTCACTGCAAGCTCCGCCTCCCGGGTTCACGCCATTCTCCTGCCTCAGCCTCCCGAGTAGCTGGGACTACAGAAGCCTGCCACCTCACTCGGCTAGTTTTTTGTATTTTTAGTAGAGACGGGGTTTCACCGTGTTAGCCAGGATGGTCTCGATCTCCTGACCTTGTGATCCGTCTCAGCCTCCCAAAGTGCTGGGATTACAGGCTTGAGCCACCACGCCCGGCTGGCAGCATCTTCTAAAGCTGAACAGATGTATAAGTTTCAACCCAGCAATCCTACCTCTTGGAACATACCCAACAGAAATGTGGACACGTTCACCAAACACACGGACAAGAATGTTCACGGCAGCACTGTGTGTCATTAGTCCCAAACTAAAGCCTACCTTGAAGTTCATCAGGAGACCAGATGAATAAACGGTGGTATATTCACAATGGTATACTATAGAGCAGGGAGTTGGCAAACTATGTTTGTCATCCAGGCTGCCAATTTTTGTAAATAAAGTTTCATTCATCGAAACTTTATTTACAAAATAAAGTTCATTTGATGAATGAAACTTACAAAATTTTATTTACAAAAATTCAGCTCCATTCATTGGTTTAAATATTGCCTATGGCTGCTTTCATGTCATAACAGAAAAGTTGAGTTGTGACAGAGATCAAAGGGCCAGTGATGCTTCAAATATTTACTGTCACTCTTTATAAAAAGTTTGCTGACCCCGGCCTTATAGCAATGAGAGCAAATGACGTACAGCTACGTGTGTTGTGTTGATAAGGACGTATCTCACAGTGTTGAATGAGAGAAATCAGGCACTAGAGAGCACAAGTTATTTGGTTCCGTTTCCATGAAGTTAAAAGTAGGCAAAATTACACCCTGAAGTGTGGGTGGGAAGTCAGGACAGACATTGCCCTGGGACGCATGGTGACTGGAAAGGGACCTGAAGATTCACGGGTTCCTGATTGTGTTCTGTTTCTGGATCTATATGTGTGTGACCTGGATGTATTCTCTTGGTGAGAATTCACCGAGCTTTGTACTTATGCCATGCACACTTGTCTCTGTGTTTATATTTTAGTGGAAAATCTTTTAAAAATGCTGTTGGACTCCCTGCACGCTGCCTTAAAACTCCCAGCGATTTCCCCTGCCCTCTCATTGGTGTCTGCCTTCACACAAGCTGACGATTCCCCTGAAATGCACTCCTCCTGCTCCCTTTGATAAAATGTGATAGGCAAGGACCCCTCTTAGGATCCCGCTGGCCCCCCCCCCCGCCCCCCAGGCATGGAAAGAAAGGAAAATCTTGAGTTCCTTCAAGGGAAATTCCACACACCTCACTAGCTTTGAAAATTAAATGAGCAACCTGGTAAGTGAGAAGGTAATAATAGCTTAAAATAATAGCCCAGGAAGTTAGAGCCACAAAATGTTCAGTTCCCTATAGAAATTAAAGATTACATCTTCAAATATGTCCCTGAATTATTTTTCAGAAATCCAGACCCCCATCACATGGAAGATGCCATCTGCTGGCACAGACACCTCAGGTAAGAAGGAACCAAGCACTGAATGGTGACCCTCCCATTCTTCGTTCTAAATTTCTGCCCGAGCGGCCTGGAGGAAGTCATATTCAGAGCCCAGAGCTTAACATTCCTTTCTGTTGACCCCAAGTTTTTAGACAAACTTTTGCTTCCTTAACCAAACACAAATCAAAGAATCTTTGAATTCACCTTTGACTTGTAGGCCCTGCTGGAGATGCTTTGTTCTTTTAAGTTAAACCAGTGTGCAACTTCCATGTGTTGATTTATGACTTTGCCTATAATTCTGTCTCCTCGCCTGGAAAAACACTTTCAATGTAAGCCATGGGGAAGTTTAGGTCTTAGGCATCGGCTGCCTCATTCCCCTTGCCTGGTGCCCTCACTGTCTCTCGCCCGCAAATCCTGTCAGAGTTTGGCTTTGCTGCACCAGGTGGGTGGACCCAAGTTTGGTTCTGTAACAAGATGAATGCAAACTCATCCTTCAAATCTCAGTGCAGCTGTCTGCTGCTCAGGTCACCTTCCCACCATGCCCCAGGGCTCAGAGATAATCCAGGGAAGCGGGCAGAGAGATCTCCAAGAGGGTGACACTGGACCTTAAGTGAATTTGGAGAAATAAAAGAGGTGTCACTGGTTGAATCTTGAGTGTCTGTCACACAAAGAGGCCAGGTTGGCCACTCCGGAGGAATTCAGCTGTTAGTAGCTTAGTTTAATCCAGGCTTAAGCCATCTGTGGGGGGCAGCTTAGTTTGGTGTGTAGAACATTGGGCAAATCTGGAAAAAAGAGCTGTGTAGCAACCAGGATATAGTGAAATTAAAGGGACTAAGATGCCACCTCTAACTGGCGGCAGAAAAGTGAGGAATTCATCGTTGGGCATAACTGAGAAACCCAGGGGGAGGTGATGGTAACCATAATAGGTTCGTTGCCCTACGCATAAAACCAGTCCAGACACCAAGACACCAGGTTGCAGCAGAGAAAGAGGTTTCATCATAGGGTCATTGAATGAGGTGATGGGAGAAAATCTCAACTCCATCTCCCCAAGGAATCTGGGGTACAGGTTTTGGAGCGCGTCAAAGTGCGGACATTGTTAATTGGTCAAGGAGTGCAGGGGGAAGTCATGGGTGAGGGAGAGGACGAAGCTGTATTCTCATGTGGATCCCTTTCTGTAACCGCCCAGTGGGTTCACCTTGCCTGCTGCCTAGACAGAACCAATTTCTCAGGACAGGGGAATTGCAATGGTGAGAGAGTAATTCACAGAGCTGGCTGTGCAAGAGACCAGAGCCTTGTTATTACTCAAATCAGTCTCCCTAAGCATTTGGGGATCAGAATTTTTAAAGATAATTTGGCATTTAGGGGCTTGGGAAGTGGGGAGAGCTGATTAGTCAGGCTGCAGATGGAGTCACAGGGGGTCGAAACAAGGTCTTCTTGCCGTCTTCTGTTCCTGGGTGGGATGGCAGAACTGGTTGAGCCAGACTACTGGTCTGCGTAGTGTCAGCTGATTCATGGAGTGCAGGGGCTGCAAAATCTCTCAAGCACTGATCTTAGGCTTTACAATAGTGATGTTTTCCCCGGGAGCAATTTGGGGAAATTAAGACTCTTGGAGCCAGAGGCTGCATCAGCCCTAAACTGTGATTTCTAATCTTGTAGTTGATTTGTTAGTCCTAGAAAGGCAAACTAGACCCCAGGCAAGAAGCGGGTCTTTTCAGGAAAAGGCTGTTATCTATTTTGTTTCAGAGTCAAACCATGAACTGAATTCCTTCCCAAAGTTAGTTTAGCCTACGCCCAGGAATGAACAAGGACAGCTTAAAAGTTAGAAGCAAGATGGAGTCAGTTAGGTCTTATTTCTTTCACTGTCATAATTTCCTCAGTTATAATTTTGCAAAGCCGGTTTTGTTTCTTCTCTGGGGGCCTTCAAACTGGTTGCTGGAATTCAGGTCTGAAATACATCTGAGTTAAATAAAAGTCTTATGATTCTAATGTCCAAGATCCTGTCTATAGGAACAATGGGTATGCAAATGGTCAGTATCTAGCGCTAAGTGACTTTTAGTAACAAGGAAGTGGGCCAAAGGGCAGCCTGATGAATACTTAATTATAACCCTATTTCTGTCCAGAACCCAGGATGCAATTGTCAACCCTGTGGAGACAGTTTCACAATGGTTTCAGTTGGGGCTGGATCCAGCATTGTGAACAATGCCATCAAGAATCCCAGGAATCAGTCTTTTCTCTCCTTTTGGCTCTGCCTGTCCCAGGTTTCATTCTCTGACAGGAGTTGACTATGGTAACTCCAGCAGCCCCAGGCTTATGTCTTTAAGTCCAATGGAAAGAATGGGTTTTCTCTTTCCTAAAAGTTCAAGAGAAGAGGCAGAACCAGGCCTCCTCTGTTTGGATCACATGCTACCCACCACTCCCCGCCATGGAATCTCTGTAATCAGGGGATGGAATGTGGTGCTTGTCCAGGCCTGAGTCAAGCCTTGTCTTGCCCTGAAGCAGGTAAAGAGAAGAGTCAGACCCATCAACCCCTGTTTCCTGGTATACAACTCCCCAAATCCTTGGGATCTCCAAGAGGATGAGTGGCTTTCTGTATGCTAATGAGTTGACTGATGGCAGGGGGAACCTGGACAGACTATCGATGGGGGATGGTTGCCAGGGGAACCAACCATGTGATTAGAGGGTTAACAGTTTCAGCTCCACCCAACTGGACCTTTGGGAAGGGGGCTGAATGTTGAGTTGAGTTGATCACCAAGGCCAAGAAGGTAATAAATCATGCTTCTATAATGAAGCTTCCATAAAACCCCACAAGGACCGGGTTCAGGGAGCTTCAGAGAGCTGAACACATGGAAGTTCATGGAGGGAGGTGCCTGGAGAGGACCTGAGAGCTCCACACCCCTTCCTTATACTCCACCCTCTGCATCTCATTATCTGTATCCCTTGTAATATCTTTTGTAACACACTGGTAATGTTAGAGGTAGAAGAGATCAGAATTACCCCAAGTTACTGGTGGCAAATCTGTAGGGGTCTGCAGCAACTTCAGTCCTTGCCTCCTCAGAAGAAAGAATTCGACTGATGTGCATAAAGCAGAAAAAGAGACCGAGGCAAGTTTCAGAGCAGGAGTGGAAGTTTCTTTAAAAAGGCTTTAGAACAGGAAAGCAAGGAAAGTTCACTTAGAAGAGATCCAAGAGGGTGCCTGAAGGTCAAAGAGAGAAGAGAGCATTTAACTTCCATCCTAACACTTTCTTTTGTTTGTTTGAGATGGAGTTCTGTCACCCAGGCTGGAGTGCATTGGCACGATCTTGGCTCACTGCAAGAGCCACCTCCCAGGTTCACATCATTCTCCTGCCTCAGCTCCCGAGTAGCTGGGACTACAGGCGCCTGCCACCAGGCCCAGCTGATTTTTTGTATTTTTAGTAGAGACAGGGTTTTACCGTGTTAGCCAGGATGGTCTCATCTCCTGACCTCGTGATCTAGCCGCCTCGGCCTCCCAAAGGGCTAGGATTACAGGTGTGAGCCACTGCGCCCGGCCCATCCTAGCACTTTCTAGGCTTGCCTCTTTCCCATGATTCTTTCCTTAGGCATACGTGCAGTGTTCTCCTTACCCTTGGGAACTGAGCATGTGCAGTGTGTTTAGGAAGTTGTCCGCGTGTCCATCTGAGGCTTTCTTCCCTTTCTCAGTGGTAAGCTCCCAGAACATCATACTTTGCCAACTTGTCTCGTGAGCATGCCCAGGAAGTTTCTTCTCCCTGGCGTCTATATTCAATTAACACTTTTAATGTCAATAGCTGTGGATCATCAGGAGATTGTCTCTCCCTGCGGCTGCAAATGATCATTTTTAGAGAGGCGGTGTGATAATCATCAGACCATCACCTGACATTCCTAGTGGGTACAGGGAGAGCCTTCTCCTGCCCCACTCATGCCAATCTAACTACCTGTAAGAGTAAGCATAAGGAAGTGTTTCCCTGAGATGTGTGGGCTACTCGAGCAAATTAATCAAATCTAAGGGGGAGGGAAATCTCAATTTATAGCCAGTTGATCACAAACAAAGGTAAAACAACCAGGGGCTTGCAACTGGTATCGAAGTGAGGCAGGGGCAGTCTTGGGGGACTCAGCCCTCAACCTGTGCCATCTGACACTATCTCCAGGTAGTGTGGGAATTGAATTGAATTAGAGGACACATACGTGGTGTCCACTGCAGAATTGGTTATTTGCTTGCCGTGTGGGGGTAAACCCAGATACATTTGGTGTCAGAAGGCTTTTGTGTTGTAAGAGCCAAGTATAGGAGAAACTGAGTTTGTTTTTTCCTATATTCTCAGAGGCCATGCAGGCCAAAACTACAGCCCCACCTTGCACTGATTATTAACTGTTGAAACCGCCTTTGCAAAACTTATAACAGTGAGAAAATTATGATTCAAAAGAGAATCATACTCCATCTTGCGTTTAACCTAACCAACTCCATCTTGCGTTTAACCTCCAAACCATCCTTGGTTGTTCCTGGGTGTGGGCCAAGCTAACTTTGGGAGAAATTGAGTTTCTAGTTTAAATGATAATAGCCATTCCCAAAAAACTAACCTCCTTTATAACACTAATGAAAGGCCACCAAGGTTAGGAGGATGAGAAGGGCCTGAATTTGTGGTTAAGTGATGACCAGTCATTATTCCAGCCATTGCAAGATTTATTACTTCCCCAATAACTCCCGCAGATAACATCATCATTGTAAAACCTAAGATTGGCCTTTACAGATGTCTTCTCAGGCTTTTGCATTTCTGAGGACCAGGTGGCCCCACTAAGACCAGCAACTCTTGACTCAACATGACCGGTGGCCTCCACCCAGAAGTGGACTCAGCCTCAAGGACTGTTTTCCACACCCCTATGATTGCATGCCCAACCAATCAGCAGCATCCATTCTCTAGCCCCTGCCCACCCAAACTATCTTTGAAAAACCTTAGTCCAAATTTTCAGGGAAGCTAATGTGAGTAATAATAAAACTCCAATCCCCCATTTAGCCAGCTCTTCATGTATTATACTCTCTCAGTTGCAATATCCCTGTTTTAATAAATCAGCTTCGTCTGGCAATGAGCAAGGAGAACTTGTTGGGCAGTTACACTGTGACCTTACAGAACGAAGTTTCTTGATCTGTACAAGGGTGATGGGTGTCCTCACTGCAAGGGGATATTGCAAGATGGCATGAATGTCCCAGGGACCGAGTACCTGGCCTTAATGGGTGCCTGATGAATGGTGGAGCCCTCTGTACCATTCTGCTTTTCAGGAAGGAGAAAAGCCCCCTGTTTATGCTCCAGGCCAGGGATGAGGATCAGGAGTGTGGGCCACCCACTCTGCAGGCTCTATGGAGCCACTGTGTGGGTACAGGGCCCTGTCAATCACAGCCACTTTATCTAATAGACCCCAAGGGAGAATCATCATCGTTGTTTTAATCACACCATTGAAACAAACAAGAATCAGGGCTTCAATTAATTCAGCACACAAGCAGAACACATTTTATGATTTGCAAGTCAGATACAGAGCTGCAGACCACACTCTCACCCCAGTGACAAGTCACATCCTCAGAGGGTTAGGTGGGGAGGAACAAGGTAGGGGATAGGGATCTGGCTTTGGATTGTGGTTCTGACACTGACAATTAGTGTGACCTCCAACAGATGCTGAAATACTCTGGGCCTGAGTTTTCTCACCTGTAAGAAGGAATCAACGTTGTAAAGATTACAGGCATGATCTAAGTCACCTGGGTTCACTTACAAGAACAAAGAACTGTTGCTTTGCTTAGTCTAGAAAGGAAAGAAATTAGCACAAAGCATCAGGTGCTTACAAAAGCCACTGGAAGTTCATGAGGAGCAGGCTCTAGACTGGGTCTGCGCAAAAACACAGCAGAACTGGCCTGCCAGGAATCTGGCACATCTGCCTCCATCAGGAAAACAGAGACTCGGAGGCTGCTGAAACTGTTAGCTTCTAGAACACGCAGCAGAAGCTGTGACCCTGCAATCAGGAAGCCCTCACCAATGCGGAGACCCCTTGTCTCCCACAAAGCTAATGGCTGGTCACTGCAGTGCAGAATGGAAAAGCTTGATGCAGCAGGGGGATGACCTTGGCCTCACCACCCTCAGCTGGAGGAGCAGAATTGCATCTCAAATGTGCTAGGTGCAAAGGAATTGGGGAAATTGCTTTTTTTGGGAGGGGGGTGCTCTGCAGTGCAGGAAGATGCAGAAGAAGATGCAGCCAGATGGCAACAGTTGAGAAAAAGGCGACATAGGATGAGGCCCTGAAGGGTTTGGGATCCAGTGGCCGGTCCTATGAGCAGCTAGACTCATGTGCCCATAGCCTCCCTCCTAAGCCAGTCTTCCGAGCACCAAAGTGTCCTGAAGTCACCTGGTCCGTGGCTCTGCCCCAGCCCAACCAGAGCCAACAATCATCTGACCTCTCCACGGGGCCTTCTGGTTCCAGCCCCAGGATGGGGAGAAGCAGCTCGGGATTGATGATGAAGCATTGTCCCTGAGCCCTACACTCACCCTTCTGTGCTCTGCCCTGTGATGCTGAGACCGGGATTCTGAAAACCATGTTTCTGTTAAAATAGCTGACATGGCTCTGTCTCAAGATGAGACTTGAAGTCCCATGCAGGGGCTTCAGAGTCAGACACAGCCCCATCTTCCCTGTTCAGGGGCTGTGAGACCCAGGCAAGTGGCTTAATCTTTCTCAGCCACAATTTCTTCCTCTCTAAAAGAATAGTCTCTCCCCACAAAGTTGATGTGACAGTGCATCATGTCTGTGCGTAAAACACCCAGCACGGGGCCTGACAAAGGGTAAGCTCTGGCCAGTGTCAGCGGATAGCGTCCTGCAGGCGGACCATAGCCTTCCACTTCCCACGGATGTAAAGGTCTCTGGGAAGGTGCCTGGACCCTCCCCTGAGGACCATCAAGGCAGACGCTGTGGGGCACATACGCTATAGCCATCTCCTCCTCCTTCCCTGCTGCCCACTTCTGGAAAAGCAGAAGATGGCTGACACTCCATTCCAGAATGTTCCCTCTGCTTGGCACACTGGCTCTCCCAGGCTCAGCTCACTCTCAGGTCTTTCAGGCTTCAACTTCAGCCCCAGGTCTTCAGGGAAGCCTTCTGTGATTGTACAAAGCATTTCCTCTGGGCTCCCCTGCCTCCGTTGGGCTTACCTACAAGCTGGCTTCTCTGTTTCCCTACCCCCGTCAGTGAGCTCCTTGGTGGGGTGGGGGATGAAGGGAGGTGGGCTCACTGCTGAATTCCCAAAGCTTACCTAAAGCCTGGCACAAATGCCCTCCCGATGGCTGGCTGTGGAAATGAATGGGTGAGTTCCTGATTTACGAGGGATAAAACAGAGGCTCAGAGACGCTGCACAGACTTGCTTAGAATAAGACTCATACTCGACCCCAGGTCCCACTACACCAAGCTGCTTCAAAGCGAGTTCAGAATCCAGAGCACCCTTCCCCAACTCAGCCTCCAAGCTGTTACTTGGCAGGAAGGGGAGGTTTGTGCAGAAGTCCACAGAGGGTCTGTCTGCAAACCTCCCTCACTGAAGCCACAATAAAGAGCTTGTGAAAAACTTAACCTCTCAGCCCCACCCCAGAGCCACAGAGTCAAAAGCTATGAGGTGAGGCCTGCGAATGGTCATTTCTCACCAACTCCCCACGTGGCTCTGAAGTGCCTTAATACTGAGAAGCCCCTGGAGCTCCTGAGAACATGACTGGGGAGTTTTGCTGCTGGTTCTTCCTACCCTGTTTTCCAAGTCTCTCCTAAGACTGCCCTGGGATGAAGGGGCCAGGTCACTGGAGGTAAACACCCAGCCCTCTGAACATTCCTTCTTTTACTTTTTTGAGTGTATTAACTTTTTTAAAAAGTAACAATAAAACCACACTCCCCATGGGAATTTCAGCTTGAAAGCAGATACTTTAAGCAGTTCCGATAAAAGGGAGTCAAAATGCACGCCCTTTAGTGGCAGAGAGACAACGGAAAAGATCCCCGAGCCGAGGCTTCTTGGGGTTTCCAGGAGGGAGGTCCTAAGTCTGAGGTATGCCCTGATAGACAGGTCCAACCTTGACTCTGCTACTGCCTCTCTGTGGGGTCTTCAAGTTCCTTCAAGTTGCCTGTGAAACAGAAATAATAGCAGCTCTGCTATCTCATGAGAAGGGTATGTGAGTATGCAAAGCCCCGGGCACCCAGGGGGGAGGTAGCAATATATCAATTACTTTCATTCATTATTCCTACTACAGTCACCATGAGATAGACTGTTGGGTGTTTCTCAACACTCATACAAGCCTCCTAAAATAACCTAAGGAATAGCTTTCTCTGAAATTGTCTTTTATTTTGCAGCAGGTCTAAATCCTTGTTCCACCTTTTCCTTTGCATTGGTACTGTAGTCAGGGTATGTATGTCTATTAATCTCTGTGTTTGATAATTTCTAAGAAGTTGCTTTTGTCAAGGGTAGCAAGTATCCAGAGCCAGTGTCATGGGAGGTAAAGGAATTTACCAAGGCAGTTATAGGTAAAGAAAGGCAGATTTATTAGAGAAAGTATGAAAAAACATTGCAAGATTGCAATGGGAGGCCGGGCACGGTGGCTCAAGCCTGTAATCCCAGCACTTTGGGAGGCTGAGACAGGTGGATCACGAGGTCAGGAGATCAAGACCATCCTGGCTAACATGGTGAAACCCCGTCTCTACTAAAAAAATACAAAAAAACTAGCTGGGCGAGGTGGCGGGCGACTGTAGTCCCAGCTACTCGGGAGGCTGAGGCAGGAGAATGGCGTGAACCCGGGAGGCGGAGCTTGCAGTGAGCTGAGATCCGGCCACTGCACTCCAGCTTGGGCCACAGAGCAAGACGCCATCTCAAAAAAAAAATAAAAGATTGCAATGGGAAGCACATCAGGAAGGGAGCTGTCTGCAAAGAGGGAGAAGCTGGAAGGAAGTTTTATACGGTCGAGCTGGAAGGGGCTACATACAGAAGGAGGTTGTTGTACCCCTGGATTGTTTGTGATTAGCATCTCTGGTGTTCTTTCCCACCTGAGGTCCTCCTCAACCTGGGGCCCCTTCCTCATTGTTGCTTATCAGGACTCCCCAGCTTTTGCCCAGAGATTCTTTCTACCATTTGGGGTGCAAACTGAACTTTCTGCCTCTGAAAAGAGAGGCCACAGCAACCAATGTCAAGAGGAAGGATTCTTAGGTTGACGACCTCAAAATACAGGCTTTAGAGTTTCAACTGAGATAATAACATATCAAGAGGAAGGGCAGAAGCCAATGTTTATGTCCTAAACAATAATATGCCACACACATCAACAATATATAAACATAAATAACATTTAGGAAGGGTAAATGATGATTTAAGAGGCAGTATATTTCAATACAGGAAAAATAAGAACCCTTTCAGATTCATGTTATAGAGCTTAAAATGACATGGTTCCACAGGCTAAGTGGATAAGGGGGATCTGGAGAGAAAAACAAGGTTGTCAATTGAGAGGACATTTTCCCTACCCTTCCCTCTGTCAACCAAGACCTGGTGGTGAGGGAGAGAGCAACACCAGTTGATGAGTTTATGGACTTGATCACAAGTGACCAGCAAGGCCCTGAAGGTTTTCTTCCCTACCAATATGGCGGCACCAGCAGGCCTGTGAGCTCCTGTCTCTGTGGCCCCAGAGACTCAGGGGGCATGTGTAAGTTTCCCAAGCCCTTGGGGAAAGCAAGGAAGTACCGTAAGGGTGGGTCAGTCTAAGACAAAGCTGCCCAGGAAGGGAGAGTGCATCAACCAGAGTCCAGTGGGACTCACAGGTCAGCTGCCGGAGCCAGCCGGGAGGAATGCCACGGGCAGAAAACAGACACTCTCTCCTTCCTGCCTCCACCTAACATTGCTGTAGGACTTTCACCTTAGCTAAAAATGGGGTCCTTGTCACACGACCATGAAAAATTAGGCTCACACTTTGAAGGGTGAGACGGGCAGAGTTTACTGGGTGAAAAGGAAAAAACGGGAAACAGGGACTCTCTGCAAAATCACAGTCCTGCCAGTGGGCTTCCCGCCTCTCAGGCTGAATCCCAGGCTCCAGCCGGGAACAGGAGAGAACAGGCTCCTCCTCCTGCCAAGGGCGTGAACTTCAGTGACTCCACCCCATTCTCCCAGTGTGCAGGCCAGAGTTTCTCCGGCCACTCCTTCATACTTGGCTGTCTCAACATAAGCCCCTCCAAACACAGGTGTCACCCTGGGGTGCGGGTGAGGGAATCTAAAATGGTGAGCTTAAACCTGAAATGATCAAGGAAAAAAACTAGAAATGACTCCACTGACTTGATTAAAATTTCCATCTTTGGGTAGAATGAGAGATTGAAGTCAATTGTAGGGAAAAAAAGGTCAGTTTTTTACATATCTGAATTTGTGGTTTGAAAAATGGTACTTTCTACATGAGCATCCGAATTAATGCAGTTGATGGGACTTGATTCTGCCAGTGATGAGTACTGTCCCGTGGCTGAGTCTCAGCTCAGCATCTTTCCATTTCTTCATCAGTAAAAGGGGGACGTTCACCACTCTGCCTGTGTTTCAAGACTTATTGGAAGGGCCAGGAAATGTGGTCCACTCCTGAAATCCAAGCATTTTGGGAGGCTGAGGCAGGAGGATCATTTGAGACCAGAAGTTTGAGGCCTGCCTGGGCAATGTGTTAAGACCTTCTCTCTACAAAAAGGGGACAAAAATTTGTTGGGTGTGGTGGTGTGGACCTGTAGCTCCTAGCTACTTGGGAGGCTGAGGCAAGAGGATCACTTGAGCCCAGGAGTTTGAGGCTGCAGTAAGCTATAATTGTACTGCTGCATTCCAGCCTGGGCAACAGAGCCAGACACTGCCTCTAAAAAATATATGATAATAAAAAAGACTTATGGAGAGGCTTGAACAAGGTAACGTGGTAAAATACTCTGAAAATATAAAGTGTCACAGATGAGCAACACAGTGATGACTATTGCAGCAATAATGATGACAATGATCCATGGTGAGACATGTGCTTAAAAAACCAGGGAGGACACAGTGCCTGCCTTCAAGATGCATAACATTTAAGGAATGTGCAGAAGAGCTGGAAGAGTTAAACATATTCTTAAAAAGAGTCAGGCAGGTGGATCATGAGATCAGGAGTTCAAGACCAGCCTGACGAACACAGCAAAACCTCGTCTCTACTAAAAATACAAAACTTAGCCAGGTATGGTGGTGCATGCCTGTAATCCCAGCTACTCAGGAGGCTGAGGCAGGAGAATCGCTTGAATCCAGGAGGCGGCGGTTGCAGTGAGCCGAGATCATGCCATTGTATTCCAGCATGGGTGACAGAGCAAGACTCCACCTCAAAAAAAAGAGTCCCAGTAAGCTGTGAAAATATAGCCACAGCAGAAAAGGAAAAACACATCATCATTTGACAGACAAGTCTTGTTAGAATGACAACTTGAAAACAATTCAGTAACCCTCTGAAATCACACAGTGATGGCATTTGGCTTTGACAGCTGTGTCAGGATACGAAACTCACCAAGAATGTGAAAACGCGGCCTCATGCCCAGAGCTCATGAGCTGCTGTGGTTGCTGGGGACTGGGGACACGGGAAAGAGCAGGCCTTGAGGGGTAACTGCCTCCTGATCATGAGAGCCGAGTGCTGTGACATCAGGATTGTGGGACATTGAAGCAGGAGGCCAGCACACATGCCTGTGCTCACTTAACAACTGGTGTCTTCTGTGATTTACTATGTCAGGTAGTGGGAACACCAAAATAGAGTTGGGCCTCAACCTTTAAAAAATTAGAGTTCAGATTGAAGACTCATGAGGATTGGGAGCAACTGGAATTCTCCTATGTGGCTGGGAGAGTGAGAACTGGTACTACTACTTTGGAAAATGTTATGGCAGAGCCCATAAAGCTAAACCTATGCACATCCTATGACCTAGCAAGTCCCTCCTAGGTGCCCACATGGCAGAAACGCACGCCTAGATTTCCCCAAAAGACTTGCACAAGGATGGTCATCGCAGTATCACCCATCATAATCCCACAGTGGAAAGGAGTCAAACAGCCGTCTGCAGTAGACTGGGCAGTGCATTCTGGTGGCCTCACATACTGAGGCCATCTAACGCTGCAGTTCCCAGCCAGGGTGATTTTCCTTCACCTTATCCTGCCTTGATATTTGGCCACGTCTGGAGATATTTTGGGTTGTCAGGGCTAGGGGGTGCTACCAGCATCTAATGGGTAGAGGTCACTTAACCTCCTCCAATGCACAGGAGAGCCCCTACAAGGAGGAAGGATCCCATCCAAAATGCCACCCAACGTGAATGAGGTGGAGAATCCTGTCCAGCAGTGGGAAGGAAGGAGCTACCCACACACAAACCATATGGATAACTTCAAACCTAAGACTGAGCCTGTTTGTGGAAGTAAAGTTTTCTTAGAAAGTCAATGTTTGGGAAAGAAAGGATCACCTGCTGACTGGCTCTGGAGAGTTTGGTGATAATACCCTGCTATGTGACCAAATGCAAATCCCTGGCCGTCTCTGGGCCCATGTGCTTAAATACTGAGCATTAACCCTGCACAAACACCTCTGTGGGCTCTGGAAACCACAACTCTGAAAACCTCTCCCCTCCCAACCTTAGCTTTATCATCTATAAAACGGGCACACCATACTGCCTCCTCCACAGGGTTTCGGGAGATGAGATGATGCGTGCGAAAGGGCACCAGGAACTGTGAAAAACACTGCCCAGAATTGAGGAGCTCTTTTCATTACTCAAGATCACACAGTACAGAGGTGGCAAAACAAATTTCCCAGGAGAAAACACCATCACCCCTAAAAAGGCAACCTTTGCTGGGTGCTCTGAAAGGGAACCAGAAGTGATAAAACAGCTTCCAAACAGAAGCTAAAGAGAGAGAGAGCAAGTGAGCGCGAGCCACTGCACATCTAAGCTTTGTATACTGAGCCACTGTTCTTGTTTGGAGGCGCAGGTGAGGGTGGGGAAGGAGTGGGAGGGTGAGTTGCAGGGGTGATGCTGAAACGCACTGCCTATGTAGGGAGGCTGCCAGCTCTGCTGTGTTCAAATGAGTGGGCCAGAATCACTCCCTTTCTGTCCTGGAAAAATGCCGGAGAGTCCTCAGACATGTGACCATTGGGCAGCTTTCTGTCCCCAGGCCGGCCCTTCAGGACATGAAGGTGAGGGAGGTGAGAGGCAGAGCTTTTCTGCAGCATCTTAGGACTCACACTTTTAGAGCTAGAGACTCACCCCCTTTCTCTACCCCTAGTCCCCTCCATTTTGCAAACAGGAGACCACGTAGGGCAGGAAGAGGAGCCTGGGCTTGAACCCCGGGTCCTGCTCTTCCTAGCTGCGTGTCCTGGGACAGACTGCTCACATTCTTCAGCTGATGAAATGGGGCTACCACCTGCCTTTCTGCCCAGCAGTGCAGATGGAACGGATGGAGTGCAAGTGTGGAGAGCAGGCCCTCTCGCGCACAAGGCAGGCAACGCAGGGTAACTGTTTTATCAGGAACATCCATTGCCCCAGCGCCAGGCGGGAGGCTGCATGGTAACCTTGCTGCTAGGCATGGTGCTAAACCTTACATTTGTCAACAAACTTATTTAATTTTCTTTGCATTCTTATGATCACCACTCAACACGGGGGCTCGTGAGGTCAAAGAGCTTGCCCAAGTCACCCAGTGGAAATGGCAGCGCTGGGATCCCAATGCAGGCTTCAGCCTCCAGACTCCCCTCCTTTGGTCACTCTTCTCTTGTGCTCCAACAATGGCACTGGCAGCTGGTGTTGTCGGGTAGAGGCACGCCCTTAAGGAAGTGCCACCAGCAAGAAGGGCAGGGATCAAATGACTGGTCTGTCACCTACAATTTTCATCAAGGCTCCTGGACCAATAACAGGAACTGTGGCTTTTACTTCTTGTCCAGAGGATTGCAAACTCAAAAGTTTTCAGGAAACCTTCAAATTTATCCATGTTGGCAACCAGTTTAAATGTTTTTTCTTTTCTTTCTTTTTTTTGGGGGGGGAGGGGGTGGGTGGGTGATAGGGTCTCACTTTGTGGCCCAGGCTGGAGCACAGTGATACAGTGGTGGCTCACTGCATCCTCGACCTCCTGGGCTGAAGCAATCCTCCCACCTCAGCCTCCCAAGTAGCTAGGACCATAGGCATGTGCGACCACACCCAGTTAATTTTTTTAAAAGAAGTTTTTGTAGAGACAGTCTTCTTGTGTTGCCCAGGCTGGTCTCGAACTCCTGGGTTCCAGTGATCCTTCTGCCTCTGCCTCTCAAAGTGCTGGGATTACAAACATGAATTTCTTTTTTAATCTGCGAAAAATGTCAGCGTGTGGCTGGGCACGGTGGCTCACGCCTGTAATCCCAGCACTTTGGGAGGCCAAGGTGGGTGGATCACCTGAGGTCAGGAGTTAGAGACCAGCCTGGCCAACATGGTGAAACCCCATCTCTACTAAAAATACAAAAATTAGCTGGGTGTGGTGGCTCATACCTGTAGTCCCAGCTACTGGGCATGAGAGTCACCTGAACCTGGGAGGCAGAGGTTTCAGTGAGCTGAGATTGCGCCACAGCACTCCAGCCTGAGCAACAGAGCAAGGCAAGTCTGTGTGATGCGGCTCTTGGACCACCAGTTGTCACCCCTCTCCTACAAGGCTGCAATCCCTGTAAGAAATTTATGTGGCCAAGCCTCCACTGCAAAATGGGAGTATCATAGCCTGGTTTAGGATTAGAAGAGATTAAAGAAAGTGAACGTCAAGTGTCTAATACAGAGTAAGGCACACGTCTTAATCTGCTTGGCTGTTATAACAAAATTCCACAGACTGAGTAGCTTAAACAGCTGAAATTTATTTCTCACAGTTCTGGAGGCCGGAAAGTCCAAGATCAAGGTGCCAGCCAAATTCAAGGAGCCTGCCAATTCAGTCCCTGATAAGGGCCCACGTTCTGGCTTGAAGACAGCTGTCTCCTTCCTCCCTGTGTCCTCATGTGGCCTTTCTCTCTGCTCATGTTGGGGGGGTGGAGAGGCACAGGTGACAGCTCTGACCTCTCTGTCTTTTAAGGACCCCAATTCTATCGGATTAGTTCCCCACCTTTAAGACCTCATTTAACCTTAAATGCCTCCTAAAGATCCTGTCTCCAAATATAGTCACACTGGACATCAGGGCTTTAATATGTGAATTTTGTGGGAGACACAACTTAGTCCACAGCAGCACGTTAGTCCATAGCAGTCAGAGGCACTTGACAGATGGGCGCTTTAATAACAACTACCTAAACGATTGCAAGAACCCCAAGCCAAAAAAAACCTCACTTTTCCTTAATTATTACCCATAACACTTGCAAGTTAGGAATTCTTTACATTTTTACTCAAATGAGGAAAGTGAGATTGATTAATACCCTTCTGGCATTAGAAGAATTATGTGGCAAGGTTCCACACACATGCCTGACGCTGAAAACACAGCATGTTATCACTTGAGGCTACTAGTTTGATGGATTCGTACCCACACCCCACTTAACACACACTAATAGCAGACACTGGAGTGGGAGGGAGGGAGGAAGGGAGGAGGGCGTTCTGCTGGACACACAGTAGGGGATTTCAGTAAAGACAGAGGGCTTGCTTTTCACCTTTTACTAATTAAGGTTGCCAGATCAAATCCAGGAAGCCAAGGTAAGTCTGAATTTGGGATAAATAATGAATAATGTTTTTAGTGTATGTCCCATGCAGTATTTGAAATTAAAATATAACAGAGCATCCTGTGTTGTATTGTTTTACTTTGTTTTGTTTTCCCAAGTCTTTGACCCAAGAATGGGCCATTGTCTTCATCTGCTTGGGATGCTCTGACAAATTATCATAGACTGGGTGGTTTAGATGACAGAAATTAGTATCTCACGTTGCTGCAGGCTGTGAAGTCCAAGATCAAGATGCCAGCCAACTCAGTTCCTGGTGAAGGACCTGGTTTCTGGCCTGTAAACAGCTGCCCTCTCGCTGTGTCCTCACGTAGTGGAGAGAAAAATCATCTCTCTAGTGTCTCCTCTTATAAGGGCACTAATCCCATTCATAAGGGCTCTATCCTCAAGACCTCATTGCCTCTCAAAGGCCCCACCTCCAAATACCCTCACATCAGGAGTTACCCTTCAACATGTAAATTTTGGGGGAACACAAACATTCAGTCCATAACAGCCAGGCTCTGCTTCTCCCCACCCTACTTTCTTCCCCCAACCACCTATGGGATTCAGCTAAAGTCCTTTTCTTTCCCTCCAGTTCCTGGTGGCAATTCTACAGGACTAGGGTCTTTACTGTTAGAGGATTCACACCCCAGGCCCTGTAGTCGCAAGCTTGTTAGCCACAGAAGCTACAGTAGCCCTGTCCTGAAAACACTCCTCACCCAAATTCTGTCCTCGTCAGGCCCCCTGCCCACTTCACTCAGGGTCCACCCCTACCCCCCTGTCAGTGGCTCTCCTGTTCAATGTTTCACCAAGACTGTCACATGCACACCTGAAGAAAGAATCATTTAAATATCAAAGGATTCAGAGAGGCCCTTGCAAGAAGTGGTGAATATTTTTGCAGAAATGACCTCTTTAAGCTTATGCTGTCAAGGTGAAGCGTGGAGGTGAGAACTTTGGGTCGTCAGGTCATGCTCGCCTCCCCCACTGAGGGAGGAGTGTGCAGGCAGGCAGAGCCAGCGGCCGACTCCTCCCCTTAGCCTGCGGTGGCACGCGTCGCTCCAACTTTCACATTCCAGAAGAAAATGATGTTCCACATTTTGAGAATTTCATTTTTGAGATTTTTTCCTCCTTACCTAACACTTTTCATTGTCAGTCTGACTCCAGTGCCCATGTTTAACCTGTATTAGTCCTCAAGTGCGTTCTTAGATGGAAATGAAACCACTGCTAACTCGATCAGCAGAATGTTGGAGCTGGGAGATTCCTGGGTTTTCTGTTAAAACTATCATGAGAAATTATCTCACAGGAATTGCATTTACACTGGTTGAAATCAAGTCTCCTTCCCAAAGGAGAATAAGCATATTAGAAAAGGACCTCACCAATAGATGAAGACAGGCTCTCTCCTGGACAGGCCTATGATTGCTTTGGACCAGTGTCGCCAGTGAGGCCTTCCTTGCATCCATGTCAGCCACTGTTCTACTACGAGAAAAAATCACACAGGCCTGGCTGCAAATGCTGATCCTGTCCCTGGCTGAGGGATCTTGGACCTCTCATTTAATAAAGCTAAGTTTTCACTTTATCATCTGTAAAATGGGAATAACTGTACCTAAATTGCTAAGAGGACTAGAGACAAGGTGTGGAAAGAGCTTAAAAGAGTTTCTATTGCGTAACAAGTGCTCTATAAATAGCAGCATCATTATCATTGTTGTGTAATGAGAAGACAAAGCAACACAGCACATGGCCCTGCGCTAAGTTCTGGGGTAAGGACTGTGAGCCGAGTATAGTTCATAGGCAGGCAAAGGCTTTGTGCTGTTATGATCTACACTGGTTTTCGGCCAGCATTCCCGGATGATATAGTTTGCGTGTTTGTCTCCACCCAAATCGCGTGTTGAATTGTAATCCCCATTGTTGGAGGTGAGGCCTGGTGGGAGGTGATTGGATCATGGGGGTGGATTCTTCATGAATGGTTTTGCACCGTCCCTTGGTGCTGTCCTCATAACAGTGAGTTCTCATGAGATCTGGTCATTTAAAAATGAGCAGCACCTTGCCCCCCACCTCTTGTCCCTGCTTTCTCATGTGACACGCTTGGTTCCCCTTTACCTTCTGCCATGATTGGGAGTTTCTTGAGGCCTCCCTGGAAGCCAAGGAGATGCCAGCACTATACTTCCCAAAAAGCTTGTGTAACTGTGAGCCAATTAAACCTCTTTTCTTATAAATTACTCAGTCTCAGGTATTTCTTTATAGCAATGCAAGAATGGCTTAATACAGGCTTCACAAAGGAAACACAGGGCAGATGGAGCTCTGGAGGACCAGCAGACTGTGTAGGTAGCAAAGAGGAAGGAAAACCTGGAGAACAGATAGCTTTCCTGAAGAACAGAAGGTGCCAGAATTGAAATAAGAAGAAATAACTCAAAGAGACCATTTTTTTCCCTTAATTAACATGGTAGGACTTCTGCTTCCAGCTACAACAAAGTGATTCCAGCAGACCCATGCACTCACCAGTAACAATGAGAAAAGCCAGATGAACTTTAAAACAACAGCAACATCTTTTTGGAGGCTTTAAAAAGTGACTGAGGAGCCAGCACTGGACCTCAGAACGAAGGGTGGTTTGTTGAGGTGAGTTCAACTTTCTGTGTTCTGTTTTCTCCTGAGAACAGTTGCAGAGGTAGAAAGGCTGAGAAGCCACGCAGAGGGCAGCTGCTGTGGGCAGTGAAGCCAGCAGAGCTTCCCGCAGTCCCACAGAGCTAAGAGTCAAAAGGGGAGTTCTGAGCTGCCAGAGCATTGAGGCAAGATCCCTGCAATAAGGAAGGTGTGGAGAAATGAGCCCAATGCTATGCAGTTTCTCCTCGAGGCACTTCTGAGACCTTAGCTGCACATGGCAGGAGTCCTAAGAAACAGCCTGAAAAACAGGGAATGATTTGGGGCAGCCTTATAGTATTGAGGGGGCAAATCGTCGAGTTCAGGACCTGCCAAGAAGGATGGGTTCTGGACAGCATCACAGGGTAGGTGCCTGGAGGATGACACCCTAGAGGTGGAGGTACACTGGAGTCAGTTCGGTCTCTGATTGCATTGAAGTGACCATTTTAGACTAGCTTCCCACCAAAGAAGAGGGTCAATCACCTATGGAGGAAAATGCAGTCCAGAGACTGTAATTTTTCATATACTTTGTCCCACAGTCAATCAAAAGTTACCAGGCAGACCAAAAAACAAGGGAAAAAACAGAATATATAAAGAGACTCACAAATGACCCAGATGATAAAGTTAGCAGACGTGGATTTTAAAATAACTTGGAAAGTATGTTCAAGAAAAATTTAAAATGGTATTTAAAGACTTGTCTTCTCCCTCCTCAAAAGCCCTAGACCCAGATGGTTTTGTAGGTGAGTTCTACCAAAACTAAACATTTAAGGAAGAGTTAATCCCTGTTTCATACAAGAAATTAGACAAAGTAAAGAGTCTTCCACCTCACTCCCCAAATTAGACAGACTGAAGAGTTCCAAGCTTATTCTATGAGGCGACAGAAGGAAAAGGTGGCAAATGGAAAAGGTGATGAACCAAGTTCAAGATGAGCACTTACTGGAGTCAGGACCATAGAGAGGGTTAAATTGGAAAGAAAGGAAGAGACAGGTAGGAGAGGGCTGGAGTAGAGTGGCCTTCAAGACCAAACTGAAGACTTTACAGACTTGACACTGTGAGTGATGGGAGCTGATTTCAGCTCCTGGCTGAGGGAATAACACAGCTTAGCTCAGTTCAGCTCTGCCATTTCTGCCCCATTACATGGAAAAGGCTCTACCCTTCTTCAGAAGCCCCATTCATGCCAAGTGACCCTAATATACCATGCCTACTAGAGACCCAGTCAGAACCTCTCAACTGGGAGCTGGACTAAGAGATTAAAAAAACAAAAAACAAAAAAAAAAACCCTGCCGATTTGGGGATTTTGAAGCTACGCATTCATTTATTCAACAGATACTTACTGAGTACTTCTTATGCACCAAACAGCCTTTTGAGGACTGCTTCACTATGAGGAACAAGGCTGACATGATCCCTACCTTTAGAGCCCACAGTCCAGGGGTTGTAGAGAATAAATAAATAGAAAATAGAATCATTCCTTTTAGTGGCAATAATTCCCATTTATCCTTAATTTACTATTATAAACAGAGTAGTAATATTTCCTCATACATAGCATCTCAGAAGAAAAGGTATTTGAGTAAATATTTGGGGGAAAAAAAAAAGAAGGAGGAGGATGAGCCTGCCACATGGAGAGACGAGGGAAGAGTGTTTTCAGCAGAAGGAACAAGGGCAAAGGCCTGGAGGGGGGAACAATCTTGGCACATTCAACAAACAGAAGAGTAGTGTGGGGCCAGGTGCGGTGGCTCATGCCTGTAATCCCAGCACTTTGGGAGGCTGAGGCAGGCAGATCACCAGAGGTCAGGAGTTCAAGACCAGCCTGGCCAACATGGTGAAACCCCGTCTCTACTAAAAATACAAAAAATTAGTTGGGCGTGGTGGCAGGCACCTGTAATCCCAGCTACTCAGGAGGCTGAGGCAGGAGAATCACTCAAACCCAGGAGGTGGAGGTTGCAGTGAGCCAAGATCATGCCATTGCACTCCAGCCTGGGTGACAGAGCGAGATTTTATCTCAAAAAAAAGAAAAGTCGTGTGGCAGCACAGTGACCAAGAAGCAGGTGGCAGGAGGTGGTGGCACCTTTCAGGCATGGCCTTGCAGGTCATGGTAAAGAGCTCAAATTTTATTTTAAGTGCTTCTGAGAAGATTCTGGAGGGTTTTAAACAAGGGCCATTTCGTGATCAGAGTTATAGTTTAAAACACAAAACTGAGGTGCACTAAGGAGAGAAAACTATGGTGAACAAAGAATGGAAGCAGAGAGAAAGTTCTGAGGCTACTGTGGCTGCCTTGGTAGAGATGGTGGCTTCAGCTAGCAGAGCAGAGGACAGATGAGGAACATGGAATGAACTGGAGAGATATTTTGGAGGCAGAACTTCAGAACATGAGAGCAAGGGAGAGAGTTTTGGGCTGAGCACCTAGAGGCGGGAGTTAGGGTCATTTTCACATGGAGCCTGAAGTTTGAGGGAGGAGAAGCTCGGAGACTTTCTGAAGAGGCCATTGTTCAGAGAGCAGGATACAGACAGACACTGTCTGACCATTCTTCAAGAGGGCGGTCCTACCTCCCTGAACTGGGTTCTACAGGATTTCCCTGTATCCTTACAATCAATTTCATTTTCATTTGAGAGAAATTAATTGGGTTTCTGTTGCTCATAACCATGTCTATGACAGCTGAAGAGTTTAGGAAGATTCATGCATTGGGCATCTTCTTTCAAAGGCACAAAACATTTTCTTTATATTTTTCATTTGTTCTTTTCAAAGCTTTCGGGAGAAACCATTCTCCCCCATTTCTGCTATTTCCTTCCAGATGAAGGGGACTCAGTGAGGATGAGACTCCTGGCCTCTGTCCGATCCTTTTCATCCCACCTGAGGGAGAGGAATATCTGACTGCAAGTTTTAGAAAACCAAAGTGGGTGTGGTTGGTTCACACACTGCTTTTACCCCGTGGCGGGTCAGCCTGCCCGAGTCAGGAAGCCACGAGTCCCCTACTCCCATGTGCAGCATCCCTCGTCCTCACAGGCGCCACTCCAGGGCCAGCACATGACGGGGAGGCTGGAGGCCAACCCCAGACCAGCACCACCTTCACCAAGTGTTTAATTCTGTCCAACTCCAGGGTATGGTTTTAGGAAGTCACATTGACTCTCATCTGGGCTACAACTTATAATTGAGCATTTAGTTGTAAGAAGTCAGAGGTAGTAGAGTGCAGAGGTTTCGCGTGCTGTTTCCAGAACCACAGGGTTAAAATCCAGGCTGGCCATTTACCCGCTGTGTGGCCTCAGCAAGTTCGTGTAACCTCTTTGCAACTCAACGTCTCCATCCATCCAATAAGATAATAATAGTAACTGCCTGTCAGGGTTGTTATGAGAACTAAATGTCTTAACACATACAAAACACTTAGAGCAGTGCCTGGCCACATATTAAATGCTCTGTATGCATTAGCTGTTGCAGTATTTTGCCTTCCATCTGTTACTCTTATTCTCGATTTTTAATCTGTTTAGATGAGCGCTGCCCAGTAGAACTTTCTGTGATGAGGAAGTCTGCCAGGGCTTACAGGAAGCATTCTGTGTCTGTGCTGCCCAGCACAGCGGCTGGTAGCCTCGGGCAGCTGGTGGCCTCGGGCAGCTGGTAGCCTCATGGCCTCAACGGGTACTTGAAGTGTGGCTACTGAGATAGAGGAACTGCATTTTAAAATTGGTTTCCTTGTAATTAATTAAAATGTACCTTTAAATAGCCACAGGTGGCACATGACTCCCACATCGGACAAAACAGGTCTTGAACCGAGTGGAGAAGAGGGGTACCACTAGTTGGTGTTTCTCAGAGACCCCCACCAGAAGGAATTATTGCTGGAAATCCTGCATAGTTACAAGACTTGTGACAAGTGAACACAGGAACTGGCATTTTCAGACCTGCTGCAGCTGTCACTTCCTGTCCTGATGTTTCTGACAGTCTCACCCAGGGGTCCCTTCCTCTGCGCTGTTTGGCTAGGTGCTCAATGATGTCTATGGAAGGTGGGTTTTGGAGATAAAGATACCGAGGTTTATCCAGGGGCACACCTGCCTCTGGGCCCCACAGCCCATTAGTGATTGCAGCACAGTGACTGGGAGACTAGAAACGGATTTGCAAGCCAGCAGTTGACTGACACAGGCCACCTAAGGTGGCCAAGCTTTTACAAGCTCTTCCTCAGAGAATAGCAGTTAAGTGCGTGGGTTCTGGGGTCAGACTGCCTGGGTTCAGTTCCCAGCTCTGCCACATTCCTGCTGTGTGACTGTGGACAGGTGACTTGCCCTCTTTGTGCTTTAATTGCTGAATCCATTGCACAGATTCTTTACCACTCATAACTGTCTGGCTAGGGAGAATGATTACTGTCAGCAAGGCTTCCTAACTTGCCTGAGCTCACTCGCCCAGTAAGTCAGCCACGGTATGGCAGGCCAGGTCTCACTAACGCAGGCCTCCGTAACACCTGTTTCAGGGCTGACTGAGTGGTGAAATTAAATATTAAAAGCTGAGAGAGCCAATGCCCTCATACAAAGGCTGGAATGTAACGAAAGCCCACCCAGAGTTTTGCCTAGGCTTTTCCTGGGCCTTAAAGCATGGCAAACTAACAAAGGAATTCTTAACAGGACCCGTTTAGGATTAAACAAGTTTTGTTGGGGGTCTGAAGAAACTTCCCAGGCCTTCACTAACACGTTTACTGGGGGTCTGAAGGACCTCCCCAAACCTCCATGATCTAGCAGGGGACAAGATAAGGGTAATCACCGCAGCACCTGGACGCACTGAAATTAAGTAAATTTACTGAGGCTCCAGAGGAAGGTCTTCAGGACTCAGACCTTCGTTGTAGATGAAAAGAAGTTAATCGCTTACGTTTTTAGATGAATGCACACTTACACGTAGACACATAGCTTAAAAGGTATATAAGCTCTGGCAGACTTGGTCATTTTGAGTTGTTCTGGCCATCATTTCCAGGGCTTCTCCCTTTAACCGCTGACAGAAACAAAAACTCTCTTCCTCCCCAGTTCATCTGCATCTCGTTTATTGGGTGGCGAGAAATTGCAGCAGAGCCCTCAGTTTGGTCCGGGAACAATGGGGCTGGACTGTGGAGTCAGGATCCCCAGACTCCGGACTCCTTGCCAGTCTCCCAGACAGCTGCTGCTTCCTGCCCTGGCGTTCCCAGCAAGTCAAAGGGAAGGTGGCCCGGCTTGGTGCTGCCTGCAAAACTCCCTTCCCCAGTACACAGGACCTAGTTTTCTCTTCTAATGAAACTCAGCTTTGGTTTAAAAAACAAATCCATTTCCAAAGCAACCTGAGGCTCTGACACCATGCTCACAGCGAGGGCGGCTCGGACCCTGCCCACTGGGAATCGTTCCTGCACCAGAGAACATTGTTAGGAGTTTGGGGACGGCTGGGTTTTGTTGATTTTTTTCCCTCTCAGAATCCGGACCATAAAAGGTTCCAGCTTTCAAGTGCCTATTTTCCCCCATTACGATGCCTGGACATGCCCCACCTTTGGGCAGTTTTAAAGACTCCCAGGGCATCATCCCCTCTGCTGCTCAACTCACCCCTGCCCTCTGGCCCAGGGGACCTCCCCTCTCTGCTGCAGCCACCTTCCTCATTGTGGCTGGAGGAACCTAGAAAAGACGGCCACAGGCCCCGCGGTGTCTGCACTGAAAACCCTGGCACGGGGTGGGGAGAGGAAGCAGGATGAAGCAATGCTTGGCCCTAAGGGCTCTCATGGTGACTTCAGGCAGCAGCACTCAAACTTGGGAGCTCAAAGAGTTCTGGAACATTCTTCCACTCCTCTAGCCTAACAGACTCCTCTTTAGAGGACTGGCATAATCCTTAGACTTTTTTTTTTCTTCTTCCTATTGAGATAATGTAACACTCTCCACAATTCACAGAATAGTAGAAAAGAACCTTCTTCCAAAAGACTCCCCCAACTTCTGAGCAGGCAGCTCCCTCGTCGTTATTATGCATGTTCCAGAAAGCCCTTAGTAGGTGGATCTCCAAGTCCCCCCAGCTCCTCCAGAAGATCCTAACATTGCGACAGGATGGGCTCAGTTCCTCCTCCACCTCCAGGGGAAGATGATGGCTAGGGAATGAAAGGGAAGCCCCCAGACCGCCCTCCTGGCCCACTCCCCCAGCTTCTCCCCTGGACTCTTGCAGGGGCCTCCCTCTTCCCCAGCCCTCCTGTCCCCACCTTCGTACAGCCAGAGGGACCCTGAAAAATGCAGGGTCAGGTCATGTCCCTCGTCTGCTCAGAGCCCTCCAGTGACTTTCCCAGCATACTTAAATAAAGCCCAGCTTCTTACCAGGGCCTGTGAGGCCTCACTCAGCCTGGCCTTGCTGCCTCCCAAGGGCCCCGTATAGTCCAAGAAAGATGGGACCTGCCAAACAGCATTGGCAGGGATCACTAGAGCTCTGTGCATTCTCCGCGCTCTCAAACACACGAACAATTCTGTATGCAAACAACCTCAAACAAGAGCAAAGCATCCTGGCTTCAGACAGCAGCACAAATGCTGCACCACCAACAGCCTAAATTAGACTTAGAAATAATGTGTTGGTTTGGGTCTGCCTGTGCTAGGCTGGGAATAGGATTTTAGAAGCATAGTTAAGAGCTGAATCATGATTCAAGCACAACATAAAAGTTCAGCAGCAGTGTGATGGGAAGAATAAGAAATGAAGCAAAATGAGGTGCTGTACGCTCTCCGTGATAAAAATAATAATAATGATAATGATAAAATTAGTTTACAATCATTCCTTACCTGAGAATTATTCATATGTTGAGGAGGCAAGAAAGTCGCCCGAAGTCAAACTTTCTATCAGCCTGACAGACTGGGGATGGGATCTGCTGCCCTCCCGGCCCCTCCTTGCCAGGGGCTTCCACCTGAAATCTGCACCCATAGGAGCCAATCCACATCATCAGGCTCTGGGAAAATGGGCCACGTGGGAGAGAGCGGCCAGCAGTTTAGTGTGGGGTCCCTCCAATCAGCTGGCTAAACCTCCACTAGCTCTCACAACTCCCAGCATGCAGGCCTCACTCCTCCTGTGGCCCACGAGGTCTTAGCAGTAGCCCCCGCCCACCCCTCTGACTGCATCTCATAGGCCAGGTGGCCATTTACCCTCCCCTCTTCAGACACCTGTTCCCAGTTCTGTGACTACGTCCAGCTCCTTCCAGGTCTTTTTCCCTCACACGTGCTGATGCCTCAGCCTAAAGCATTCTCCCATCTTTGCTTAGCGAACTCCTATCATTTCTCACCTGCCTCCCCACTTTCACGTTGCCCTCCCTCCACACCCAACAGTCTATTTTCCCACAGCAGAATCGTCATTTCAGAATGTAAGCTGACGGCGGTGCTACCCTCCTCTGTTCTATGTTCTCCAGGTAGCTACTGTCACCTTATCTAACAGTGAGTGCCAGTGGAAGACATAATTATTCCCCTATCTGCCCCTTTTCTCTTACAACATGTGGATTGAGTTATGTGACATTACCCTCCCTCCTTCCCCTCCAGCCTCGTTGTCCCCTTTAAATACTAAAGTCCTCAAAATCATCTTTGGAGAAAGGCACAGGCCACAGACTGTTTCTGTGATTCTGTGTTTCTTCCAAATGTGTCCTTAACCTTGGCAAAACAAACTTCTAAGTTGAGACCTGTCTCAGATACTATTTAAGTTTACATATACTAGATTTCAAAGACTTAGTACAAAAAGAAGTAAAGTATCTCAATCATAAAGTTTATATTGATTGCACGTTGAAATATTTTTGATATGTTGGATTAAATAAAATGTATTAGTAAGATTAATCTCATATGTTTGTGGGCCACATAAATATCTTCTTTTGAGAAGTATCTGTTCATATCCTTTGGCCACTTTTTAATGGGGTTGTTTTTTTCTGGTAAGTTTAAGTTTCTTGTAGATTCTGGATATTAGACCTTTGTCAGATGGGTAGATTGCAAAAATTTTCTCCCATTCTGTAGACTGCCTGTTCACTCTGATGGTAGTTTCTTTTGTTGTGCAGAAGTTCTTTATTTAATTAGATCCCATTTGTCAATTTTGTCTTTTGTTGCAATTGCTTCTGGTGTTTTAGTCATGAAGTCTTTGCCCATGCCTATGTCCTGAATGGTATTGTCTTACATTAGGAAAGACTTGGAACCAACCCAAATGCCCATCAATGACAGACTGGATAAAGAAAACGTAGCACAAAGATACCATGGAATACTATGCAGCTATAAAAAAGAATGAGTTCATGTCCTTTGCAGGCACATGGATGAAGCTGCAAGCCATCATTCTCAGCAAACTAATACAGGAATAGAAAACCAAACACCGCATGTTCTCACTCATAAGTGAGAGGTGAACAATGAGAACACATGGACACAGGGAGGGGAACATCACACACTGAAGCCTGTCGGGGGGTTGGGGGCAAGGGGAGGGAAGGCATTAGGACAAATACCTAATGCATGTGGGGCTTAAAACCTGCATGACGGGTTGACAGGTGCAGCAAACCACCATGGCACATGTATACCTACATAACAAACCTGCATGTTCTGCACATATATCCCAGAACTTAAAGTTAAAAAAAAAAAAAAAAAAAAGATTAATCTCACTTTTAAACTTTTTCCATGTGCCTACTAGAAAATGTAAAATATATCTATGGCAACATTTACTTTTGTATTATATTTTCATTGGGCAGCACCCTTCTAGAGTACTGGTAAAGAATACATAAATAATCAAATAAAATTAGTTAAGGTCATTTTACAAAGTGATAAGAGGTTCTGAAGCAGATAAAACAGGATGTGGCTAAAGAGTGATAAGGCAGAATGTTTGGGGTAGGGGGGTGCTTTCGATAGAATGGTCAGTATTGTGAGCCAAGTTGTACCCTTCCAACATTCATATGTGGAAGTCCTAACCCCCAAGACCCCAGAATGTGACTGTATTTGGAGACTGGGTCTTTAAAGAGGTAATTAGGTTAAAATAGGGTCATTAGGATGGGCCCCTGATCGAATAAGACTGTTGTTCTTATAAGGAGAGGAGATCAGGACCCAGACACACACACAGGCAAGACCACACGAAGACACAGAGAGAAGACGGCATCTTTCTCTGTTGAGACCTCAGAAGAAACCAACCCTGCCAACACCTTGAACTTGGACTTCCAGGCTCCAGAGCTGTGAGCGGTGCATTTCTGTTATTTAAGCCACTCTGTGGCCCCCTAGCAAACTACATAGTCAGAAAGGGCCTTTCCCAGGAGGTGATGTTGCAATTGAATGACAAGAATGGCCCAGCCCCCTGGAGGTCTCTGGGAAGATTCTCCTAGGTTATAGGAAACAGCAAGAGCAGAGGCCTGAGGGCATAGGCAGAGAAAGAGCTCAGTGCAGCTGGTTCGTGGTGGAGGAGGGGTGGGGTGGGAAACAAGCGCATGGGGTATACAGGGTCAGAGCATACTTGCAAGACAACAAACTTTCCTCACCACTCCTCTTACCACGTACCATACATTTAAAGCTTCATCTTGGGAAGATTCTCCAGGGTGCCTTTAGGAAGGTCTATATCCTGGAATCCACTTATAGCACCTTTCACTTTGAATCTGTCAACCCTGCTGCAAGCCAAATGCATCCAGACAGTCATGTTCCCTAAGAACAGCTGGTGAGTCACTGTGGCAGAAGGCCCCAGGGCCTCCAGGAACTGAGGTCCTCGAATGAGGACGTTCACATGTATTTTTAACATCACCTGTCCTGGAGACCAGAAAAAGATTTCGAGAGGTGAACAAAGGGAGTGTGAGAGTTGGAAGAATAATCAAGGTCAGAGCCATGAAGACCACTAGTAGGCAAGGGTCGAGAGGATGGGAAGCTTTGCCAGGTGCCTGTGCAGCACCCTAGACTCCCACAAGAATCAGCAGTGGGGCAGCAAAGCTTGTGCCCCAAAAGAGGAGTGCCGTAGGAAAGAGCATTTAACTCACAGCTACTTCCTCCCCTCCATTCATTTTGAAAATTACCTATTAATTCAGTCTCCTTTAAAATAATAATCAGTTGTACCCTCCTCCCTAGATAAGCACTGTTATTGTTTGTATGTATTTGCTTATTTTGGGGGGAAAAAAAAAAGAAGAAGAAGAATAGGTATGATAACCAAAGACTAAGGAAGCTGGTTTCTTGTAGAGGGTGGGTGAGAACATGGCAGAGGGGAGAGCAGAGGGGTGGCACCTTACTGGGTTTACTGTTTTACATAGCTTAGTCTTCTGGAATCTTGTCAATGTTTTAGGGATTCAACAAACAAAATTATGTCAGCAACAATATAGAAAAAAGCCTAAAATTGAATAAAAACAAAAATGAAGAAACCTAACTGTATTTCAAATGAATTATATAACCACACAGATGTTCTAGAGGTTACTAACTCAAACAACTTCTAAGCCTAGTACTTGGGCTATCAACCCTCAGTCTGATGACAGAAAAAGAACTGCAACTTTGGGAGGCCGAGGCAGGCGGATCACGAGGTCAGGAGATCAAGACCATCCTGGCTAACATGGTGAAACCCCATCTCTAATAAAAATACAAAAAAATTAGCCAGGCGTCGTAGCGAGCACCTGTAGTCCCAGCTACTCAGGAGGCCGAGGCAGGAGAATGGCGTGAACCTGGGAGGCAGAGCTTGCAGTGAGCTGAGATCGTGCCACTGCACTGCGGCCTAGGCAACACAGCGAGACTCCATCTCAAAAAATAAAAATAAAAAAGCACAGGAATCCTGAACTCTGTTTCATAGACTTATTGTTGCAGTGGTTGGGATATAGCAATTCTGAAATTATTTTGTATGTGGTATAGGATTAAACAAACAAATAAATGTTTTAATTGTGTTGAGAGCCTGAGTTCCAACACCCAGGATTTCTTTTGCCTTATATGGCAGAAGGAGGGAAATACCAATGGAGAATGTGGAAAGGGAAGAAGGAGCCCTGTGGTATTAGGCTAGAATTCCATACATCAGTGTAAACTCATATTATAGTCTACGTAGACACACACAAACACACAAACATGTAAGTATGTTCTGCTCACTGAGAGGCTAAGAAGCATGGACATTCTAGCAGTAATGAGCACACCTAGCACTCCAGCTTGGTTTCTAAATACCACTCCCCACTAAAAGGAACCAGGGCTCCTTCAGAAATGACTAATTTCCAGGGCTGGGTAGGGAATTGACAACATGAGCCTAAAACAGCTTGCTGTGCAGAAAGTGAGGAATTGCTCAAAACATGAAGGGATCCTATTAAAAGGACCCAGATGAAAGACAAAGGGGGTTCATTCAGCACTAGTACCCAGACAAGCCCATCAGGCCAGTCTTGCTACCAAGAGTCTCCTCGGACCTGTGAGACCCGATTGTTTTTTCCAAATATCACTTTCCAGTCTTTCCTTCCTTTCTCTGAGCACCTTCATCTGTTCCCATTCCTTATGCTTAGAGTGATTTCTGTTGCATACAGCCAAAGAACCCTGGGTGATACATCGAGTCTCCTTTCCCCCATTCAGACTCTTCTGGTCTTATAAGGAGAAGTGCAGAAGGCCCAGTAAGGACCTTCCTGGCATTCCCTAGCCAGCATCTCTCCTCTGCCTCCCATACTGGGAGAATCAGGTAGATCACAGTCCCAAAGCATGTTGAGGAACAGGCTTATGAGGAACCACTTCCCCTGCATCCAGAAGGCAACACCAGCAGCTCCACCCTCCAGAATTGCTCAGGTACACTCAGGGGAGGGACTGTGTCATTGTGTTTCAATAGAGTGCAGGTTTCTATAAGCAGGAATGGGGTTTAATTTGCCCAGGGGACTCCAAACAACACGTGTGCCTCTCTGGAACTGGTTCCATTACAATCAGGAGATGGGCAAAGTTTTAGACTCCCACTCCCCCAAACTGCTTGTAAAACAACAAGGAAAGATAGAAGCCATTTCATCATGCTGTATAATGAGCACAAGCATCATACAGGGCTCAAGGAGTGAAGTATGTGTCTTCCCCACTTATTGTGAGGGTGACATGGGAAAAGCCACTTGTCCTCTCTGTGCTTCTGTTCCTCATCCAAACCTGTCCAATCCACTGTAAAAAGCAAAAGCAGGAATAAAGCTCAGGCACACATTCCAGAAGCAACACACGCTGTGCAAACACCAGGGAAGAGACACATGCACATGTTTATCTCCCTGCTTGCTCTCACCGAACTCCCCCAGCACCTAGAAAACATGCACATCCTGGGAAGGCTGTCGACAAGCCCAGGCTGATTTCATAGGAGATGGAGCGGCATGGCTCATAGCACACAGCTTTTCAGAGAGTGTGCCTCGGCTGAGGTCTGCAGGCTGTTGCTTTTCTGCTAGCATGTGCTGAACACTGACTCAGAGTGCCAGGCGTCAGGCTACGTGCCCTGCACACATTAGCTGATCAAATCATCACGACTCCATGAACTAGCTTCTTAATTCCATTTTAATGCCACTGAGACAGATGTAAACTGGTAGAAGGATTTGTCCGAGGTCAAACATCAGAAGTCATCAGAATTGGGATTTGAACCCAAGTCTGACTGTCCCGAGGTCTTTTTCTCCTTTGGTTGGCTGAATGGTGGCCCCCGAAGGATATGTCTATGCTCTAATCCCTGAAACCTATATGCTCCCTATGGCAAAAGAGTAAATACTCCTGATAGAACAAATGATGCAATTAAATTAAAGATCTGGAGAGGAGGCGCTGGTACCGGATTATCCAGGTGGGCCATAAGAGAAATCCCAGTTGTCCTTATAAGAGTGAGGCAGAGGGAGGCAGACATGTGGAAGATGGATGGGAAGAGGAGGAGACTGTCTGCCGACAGAGGCAGAGATTGGAGCGCTGTGGCCACAGTGGAGGAACCCTGGGAGCCACCAGAAGCTAGAATAGGCTCTCCACTAGAGACTTTGGAGAGAGTACAGCCCTGGTGACACCTCGGTTTCAGGCTTCTGGCTTCTAGAACCGTGGGAGAAGAATCTTCTGTGGTTCTAAGTCACACAGTTTGTAGTCTTTTGTTATAGCAGCCTCAGGACACTCGTCCACCCCCTATGCCATACAAATCCACAGTGGGGTGTGGCAATTCAGGGACCAGGCACACAGTGGGTGCCAGTCCTCTGGGCGGATCATGAGCCATGCCAAGATGCAGATGTATCCTGGTTCTTTCACCTTTGGGTGTGCAGAGGGAGTGAGCGCCGAGGCTTGGCGGTCTGAGAGGAGAAGCATTGTGGCCACATGATAGAATTTTTTTTTTTTTTTGAGATGGAATCTCATGCTGTCACTCAGGCTGAAGTGCAATGGTGTGGTCTCGGCTCACTGCAACCTCTGCCTCACAGGTTCAAGCGATTCTCCTGACTCAGCCTCCCAAGTAGCTGGGACTACAGGCATGTGCCACCACACCAGGCTAATTTTTGTATTTTTAGTAGAGACGGGGGTTTCACTATGTTGGCCAAGCTTGTCTTGAACTCCTGACCTCATGATCTGCCCGCCTCGGCCTCCCAAAGTGCTGGGATTACAGGCATGAGTCACCGCGCCCAGACCACATGATAGGATTTTAATATTCTCTTCAGCCCTTTGCCCTTAGTTTGTCAGCAAAGATGACTGCGCACAGCTGTGATGCACTGTGCCCTGGGAGCCACAGGAGCAGCTGCGCAAACCCAGAGGCCTGCAGGGACACAGAGGAGGGGGAATGAGAGAGCTGGGCAGGGCAGAGCAGTGACAATGACGAGCGGGAGGGCGTGTGTCCCATCTGAAAGGGTAAAAACAGTACAATGCAGAATTGCAAAGATGTGGAACCAACTGAAGTGGATAAGAAAATTGCAAAGATACGGAACCAGCCAATGAGCAGATAAGAAGATAAATGTGGTATATATACACCATGGAATACTAGTCAGCCATAAAAAAGAATGAAAGAATGTCTGTTGCAGGGATGTGGATGAGCTAGAAGCCATTATTCTAAGTGAAGTAACTCAGGAATGAAAAACCAAATTCCATATGTTCTCAATTATAAGTGGGAGCTAAGCTATGAGTACACAAAGGCACACAAAGTGTTATAATGAACTTCGGAGAGTTAGAGAGGGGAGAGTAGGAGGGGTTGGAGGATAAAAAAAGTACACATTGGGTACAATGTACACTACACAAGTGATGGGTGTACTCAAATCTCGGACATCACCATTACACAATTCACTATACACATACACTCACACACATAATTTATATATAAATATATTTTATACAATATATAATATACATTATATATAAGTATATTATAGAAAAATATGTGATGTGTATTAATTATATATAGATATAATTTATATATAACTATATGTATTATATGTAATAAATTTATGTATTATATATTACATTGATAATGTATTATATATTAGTAATATATAATATACATTTATATATTACATAACTAATATTTATTATTACTAATTTATATATTATATACTATGTAATATGTAATAATATATTAATATTACACATATTTTATATATGGTATATAATTATGTTATAATATTTAATTATATATTATATATTTATGTATTAATATCACATTAATATATAATAGACATATAATTAATATATCATTGCATATTAATTGTATATGTTATTTTTATATAATATATATTTTATATAATACATATCATATAGAATGTATATAATATATTATATATTCCATATAATTATATATTATATTTAAATACTACAAATAATATATAATTATATATTATATATAAATTCATATTGTATATCATTAATATTAGTATATTATATTATATAGAAAATTTATGTTACATCTATTATATATAATAGATATATAATATATAATTTATATCTATTATATATAAAAGGTATATCTATTAATATAAATTATAATTTACATATATAAAATTTATATCTATTATATAATTTATATATTTTATATCAATAATTTTATATTTTTAATATAAATGTATATATATTACATATAATACAATTTTAAAAATAGGAAAGCATGGAGGCTCACTGTGACCCATCAAGTTCTGGTGGGAACCTGGCCTGGTATGACTAGAGCTCTCTGTCTGCAAAGGCCAGGACAAGCATCTTCTTGTGAATCTGCCTATTTCAAAACACTGACAACTGACTCAGAACTTTCAAATCACCTTATGAGTGTAATGAAACCCTTGAGTGGGCCATGCAACCACCAGATCCCTCCTCTAGATGAGGTCAGCTCACCAAGGGTTCCTACCTGTTCCTCCCAGGGGAGAATGTTGTGCTGAGCCCCCATACACTTTAACGGGGATGGCACCAGGTTCAAGAGACCAAAGAAGAGACCCAGAGCCAGCAAAGGAGCCGTGGAGCTTCACTGGGGGCTTATGTACAGGGGAGAGAGTCTAGTCGTGGTGGGCTGGACAGCAGAACCCTCAGGCCAGTGGCAGCAGCCTGGGCAGAAAAACTGCAACTGCTTGCAAAAGGCATGTGGTTGATACATTTTCACTTAGCACCCTCCTCCTAACAACCTCCACTTGGCAATCATCATTCAACCCAAAACACAGGGCCTCTATCCACGTTCCACGGACGGGATGGAGGAGCTCAGATATTCCTCATAGACCAGGAATGGATCTCCAGGTTGGCCACACCTGGATTCCTTAGCCGGGAACTCAGAACACACATCCAGGTGCACCATTCTCAGAGCATGCCTAAGGGACTGCTGTCAGGTGCATCTGCCGTAGAGAGGGATACCGTTGGAGGACTGCCTCCAACTCTCTATTTAAACTGCATTTCATTCCCTGATACTTTTTCACTCGCCTTTGCCTTTCCAACTCCTGAAGTCATGGGAGGTAGGGGGAGGAGCGGAAAAGGAATTTGAATAGAAGCTTCCTTTCCCACGTCACAGCCAACGTCACACGAATGCAAGTCGATAGAGATCATCTCAGGCCCCTACTGGGGCCCCATCAATTCCTGCACCGCAGGTGATGCACCAGAGATGAACACAAACAAGGTCTACTGACCAAGCCCGCGGTGATGAAGAGGCTTCCTGTAGGTTTGTCATGTGGGCACGTGGCCTGCCTGCTGCTCCTGCCCACTCACACCTGGAAGGAAATGGATTCTGAGAACTTTCTCTGTGGCCCCAGCTGGCTGCCATGGCCAAGGGTGTGGGGTGAGACAGCAGACACAGGACTATGGGGATGGACGTGTGTGCAGGTGTGCGTGTGCATGAGTGTACATGGCTGCATGCAACACACAGACACAGAGGCAAAAACTTGGAGACAGTGGCAAAGAGGCTTATGCAATCTTCCACAGGGCCAGCACTTTCCTTCTTCTCTTGCTTTACAAAAGAATAGCAGGATTTGGCCCAGAGACGTGTTCTGTTTGGACCACATGCTGTTTCTTCCAATAATAACTTCTCAGTAACAGAATCCATAATATCAGCTAGAATTCATTGAGTTCTTACTGTGGATCAGGCACTGTTCTAAACTACTGACATGCTTTTCCATCTAATTCTTAAAGCCACCATATCCCTTATAGGCTGTTAATATCTATTAGAACCCTAATACTTTTTGAAAAGAAGATTTCTCATACTAAGTTCCCTTTTCTCTGACCCATGCCTAGGCTACTGCTTGCAATACGTAGGTGTTCGGTAAGTATTTTGAGGCAGGAGAAAAGGGTCTGGAGGCAGGGAACCGAAGGCTGTTTCACGCTGACTTCCTAGAATTAAATAGAAAGGAAAACCCTAACTTTCCACACCTAATAACAAAAGGACCAGAGGCAACACCCTTTGCAAACCCCCACCTTTTCTTTCTTTCTTTTTTTTTTTTTAGACAGTCTCGCTCTGTCGCCCAGGCTGGAGTCCAGTGGCTCAATCTCGGCTCACTGCAAGCTCCACCTACCTGGTTCAAGAGATTCTTCGGAGTAGTTCCGAGTAGCTGAGACTACAGGCATGTGCCACTACGCCCAGCTAATTTTTGTATTTTGTAGTAGAGATGGGGTTTCACCATATTGGCCAGGCTGGTCTCAAACTCCTGACCTCGTGATCCTCCCACCTCGGTCTCCCAAAGTGCTGGGATTACAGGCGTGAGCCACCATACCTGACCAACCCTCACCTTTTCTGGGAGGCAGATGGGAAACTGAAAATACCTCTGATTGGTTGCTTTTTGCAACCAATCAGATGTTTGCATAGGAGTGTAACTTTGCAACTTCACTTCAGCCTCTAATTGGTTGCTGTCTGCAACCAATCAGACTGACTGTGGGGCACTGGGAGCCAAGTCTTCCTTTGCATAGAAGTGCAACTTTGTAACTTCACTTTAACCTCTGATTGGTTGCTTTCTGCAATCAGACAGATTGTGAGCCACCACTTCATTTACATGGGGTGAGCACCAAGTGGCCAGTGGGAAACCTCTAGGGGGTACTTGGACCGGAGAAAATTCGGTATCTTGGCCCTTGAGTGGCTGCTTGGCCCACTGCCTCCCTGTGGAGTGTACTTTTGTTTTCAATAAATCTCTGCTTTTGTTGCTTCATTCTTTCCTTGCTTTGTGCGTTTTATCCAATTCTTTGTTCAAAACACCAAGAACCTGGACACCCTCCACAGGTAACAATCTGATGAATGAATGGGTCATGTGGCCTGATGAGAGGGGCAGGTCAGTCACACAAATAAACATGCCCAGCCTCGGTAGGGCCATGGTACAACCAAGGGACAGAATATATTCTGGGGTGGAGGTGGTGTCAGGAAGGCTGTCTTGACTAGGAGAGTTTAATTCTCAAAGGCAGATGGGGCGGGGTGCCAGGGCTGGAAGCAATAGCCAGGGACAGTGTGCGGGAAGGCACAGTTCGGGGAAAAATAGGAAAGAACTGGAAACTGCCAGGCCAGGCGCGGTGGCTCATGCCTGTAATCTCATCATTTTGGGAGGCCAAGGTGGGCAGATCACCTGAGGTCAGGATTTTGAGACCAGCCTGGCCAACATGGTGAAACCCCATCTCTACTAAAAATACAAAATTAGCTGGGCATGGTGGTGCATGCCTGTAATCCCAGCTACTCGGGAGGCTGTGGCAGGAGAATAGCTTGAACCCAGGGGCGGAGGTTACAGTGAGCTGAGGTCATGCCATTGCACTCCAGCCTGGGTGACAAGAGTGAAACTCTGTCTCAAAAAAAAGAAAAAAAAAAAAAAAAAAAAGAAACTGCCAGAAATCCATCCATTTTGGCTGACACATAAAAGTGACAAGAGAATGGGACAAAATGAGACCAGAGAGATACAGGCCTAAAACACCGGATTCATTACTTAAGGCCATCATAACAAACTTGCAGTGATTTCAAACATTGGAAATTCATTTTACTCTCTCACAGCTCTGAAGGCTAGACTTCCGCAATCAAGGTGCCAGCAGGGCCACACTCCCTCCAAAGACTCCAGCGAAGGATCCTTCCTCGCCCCTTCCAGCTCTTGGTGGCTTTCAGCAATCCTTGGCTTGTGGCAGCCTCTCTCCAGGTTCTGCCTCTGTCTTCACACAGTTTCTGCCTTGTGTTTCTCTCTCTGTGTCCTCTTGTCTTCTTACAAAGGATGCCAGTCATTAGATTTAGGCCCCACCGTAACTCCAGGAAGTATTAGTCTGTTTTCACACTGCTGATAAAGACATACCCAAGACTGGGTAATTTATAAAGAATAAGAGGTTTAATGGACTTGCAATTCCTTGTGGCTGGGGAGGCCTCACAATCATGGTGAAAGTCATGTCTTACATGGCGGCGGGCAAGAGAGAGCTTGTGCAGAGGAACTCCCCTTTATAAAACCATCAGATCTTATGAGACTTAACCTCACGAGAACAGCACGGGAAAGACCCACCCCCACGATTTAATTACCTCCTACTCACCCCTCCCACAACATGTGGGAATTATGGGAGCTATAATTAGAGACTTAGGTGGGTACATGGCCAAACCATATGAGACATTATCTCAGTCCTTACCATAATTACCTCTGCAAAGACCCTGTTTCCATGAAGGTCACATTCACATAGGCCTGGAGTTAGGACTTGGACATATCTTTCGGAGGGACACTATTCAACCCACTACCTATATCTTCCCACACTGTTTCCAAAACTAACCTGTTTTGGAGGCTGAGGGCCCTGGGAAGTCCTCTGTTGGCAACATGCTTGAGCAAACAAATGGTAACAACAAAGGGCTGGTCCAGACTCTAGAAACATCACTTAATGTATTAAACAGGCTCCATCCTGTGCCTGGGTGCCATGTAGAGGGCCACTAGGCCAGCAGGAATGTCACTCAGTCAAGGCCTCCAAATCCATGTTGCCCCTCACCACTTTTCTTAGTTGTGTTTCCATTGACGAACAATACAGCCAAAATCAAGATCCCAAAATAAAAACTCCAAAAGGATCTAGAATATTTAGGAAAATCATCTTTGAGTTAGAAAACATCCTTCCATAAGTGTTTGGTCTTGATCTGTCTTTTGTTAGGTCCTTCCTCCTTGCCACTTAACACTTTCCTTTGAACCTCTTCCTGACACCAACAGACACCATGCAAGCCCCCAGCAAGGGGGCCTTCCTCAGTCAGCCTGGGGGAAGCATGAATTAGCTGAGAAAAGGACTCGGCCTCTTCTGAATGGCATGCTAAATCACTCCTCATCTTTTTCCAGTCTATGCTACATTTAGACTGACTTTTCTTTCTGTCTTCTAAAGGGCCATGCATTATGGATGAGAACTATTTCTTATTCAGCAGCTGAGAATCACTCTTCTATCAAAAACATCTCTTTCACCGCGTTCTCAGATATCAAAGCCTCTCTCTGAACTCAGCGTTTCCTGGCCTGGCTCCCTGAAGGGGTCTGTTGGACAATGCTCTTGAGTGACAAATGTTTGAAATGTAAAATACACAGGCAAACACACTCCCGCTGTGAATCCACACCGCATTCTTGCTGAAGGTGGCGACCTCCATGCATCATGGGACCCCTGGAGTTATGGTCCTTCTCACCTGAGAGAAGGGGGTCATTTCAAGCCTCAGAACAAATCATTTCTGTCCCGGGTGGATTGCAACGTATTGAAATTTCTGCTCCTGACTCTGCTTGGCATGTTCGTTCACACACTTGCCCCTTCCTCTTTCTTTATTCTCCTAACTGTGCTCTAAAACAAGGGGGAATGAAACAAAAGAGAACCACCGCTGGAAAGAAATGGTCCCAAGATAGCAACAGTAATTACCTAGGCTAATTTTCTTCTTCTATTTCTAAATTTCTATGATTAACATATATTAGCTAGTTTTACTAGTGAGCTACTTTTTTAAAACCTCCTTTAAAACTCTACTCATGGAGACATGAAGACAGGGAAGCGTGCACAAATTTTTAATTACTGCATTGTGAGTTTTTCCGCGTCACAATGAGAAAAGTCACAATACTAATACTGATCATTAATACTTACTGAGCACTATGTCCCAGAAACTGCTTTATGTCCCTTGAACGTATTATCTCTATGGATTCACTATAAGATAGGTGCTATGACAACCCCCACTTTACAGATGAGAGAACTGAGGCACAGGGAGTTTGAGGGACTTTTTCAAGATCACATAGCTGCACCTGCTGGAGCTGGGATTGGAAACCAAAGGCTCTTAGTCGACATCCCTGGCAATAGCCAGCACCAACCTGTCTGCCAGATTTTGACAGCAGACCCTCCCTTCCCCAGAAAAGCTTTCCTGGCTGATGCTGTGAGGACAGAGATGAGCCTTCCCCTACGGAACCTGGCCCAAATGGCCTATTTGTAAGCCAAATAAATGATGGTTGCTAAAATTTAGATGGTTTAAAAACCACTAAATTTTGGGGTGGTTTGTTAGTGGGCCATGGATCACAGGAGCAATGGCTAGACTCAGGCAGCCCAGGAAATGACGGAAGGGGAGGCTCTCTGCCCTGGGCAAGGGTGCTCTGAAACACGACCTCTCTCAGTACAGGGGCCAAGCAGTCTTTTGCTGCAAGCAACCAGGGCAGCAAAGATTGCTGATCTCATTCACAGCAGGACAGTGTGGGGAGGCAGGATGCATGACAGGCATGTCCATGATGTAGCTGGGAAGGTGGTGAAACAGGTTGTCCCGCGTGGGCTGGAAGTAACATCCTCGCTGCAAGACACTTTCTGGCTGAAGCAGTCATTGACAGGATTGCCTCAACTATTGTTTCTTCTCCCTTTCTCCATCTGGCTAACTCTCTTTAAGTCAGCATTAGTACTGTCCTCTCCTCCTCCCCCCTGCTCTCTCTCTCTCCCTTCCTCTCCGAATTGGAACCAGCAGCAAATCCTATCAGCACTCCCTTCAAAAGGTATTCACCACTTTCCTCCCTGGTCCCAACCACAGTCCTCTCTCACCCGGATTGTTGCAGCCACCTCCTCACGGGTCTCTCTGCTCCTGCCTTGCAGTTTATCCTCCACAAGCAGCCAGGGACATCTTATTGGAACATAGGCCCGATTATATCAGAGCCCCACAGTGGCTCTGTCTCACTCAATGTCCTTCTGGTGCCCCAAGACCCTGTGAGATGCAGTCTCCTTTTCCCCTCCCATCCCTTGCTCCCTCTGCTCCCGCCACCCAGGTGTCCTCACTGTTTCTTGCAAGGTCAGGTGCCCTCCACTGCAGGACCCTTGCACTTGCTGCCTCCCTTTTCTGAAATGAGCTTCCCCTAAATATCTCACAGCTGCTCTCCTTCCTTCCTTCACATTGTTACTTCAGTCAACTTCTCAGTAAGTTTGTCCTTCCCACCCACTCCAAAACTTCACTTCATCTCAACACTTATGTTTTCTCCCTAGCATTCATTTGACACTCTATAGATTTTGCTTATCTTCTTTATTTACTGTCTCCCCCACTAATAAATCAAGCCCTTGATAGGAGTAATTTTTATCTGTTTTGTTCACTGCTGCATCCCTAGCACCTGGGACAGAGCCCGGCACTTAATAAGCGCTCAATAAATATTTGTTGAACACATGGTTGGGGTCCTTCAAGATGCAGCCTAGGCCTCCATTGCTCTAGAAAGCTCTTCTTATGAATACGCACCCTTGCTTCCATCCTGGGGTGGGCAATCATCAGAATTAAAGTCATCATCACCCTCATTGTCCCTGGCACTTACTGTGACCTCAGGCCATGCCCTGTGTTAAGCTCCTTATGTTCGAATCGCCAGATTAAATACAGGGTATTCAGTTAAATTTGAATTTCATACAAGAATTCATAACTGTTTTGAGAGTAAGTATGTCCCATGCAATATTTGGGACATACACTTTAAAACATCGTTATCAGACACGTTAAACCCAGGTGTCCTGTATTTTGATTTGCCAAGTCTGGCGACCTTACTTATTGTAGACGTTATCTTGTTTGGGCATCACGAAGTATGGATTATGATTGCCATTTTATAGTCAAGGGAAGGCGGTGTCGTGGAGCAGCGGGGCTGGTGGTGGGAGAGAGAAACTGGGAGAGCTTTGTAATGCAGCCAGAGTGTTCTATAAAACCTGGGAACACAGAGAAAAACAAAAAGTCGGAACTGTCTGCAATTTCAAATGAAGCAATAAAAAAGAAGTGGCAAGAGTGTCTTAAATCCAAGGAAGGAGAAATGAGCCTCTGCTTCTGAAAAATAGATGAAATAGAGACCTCGGGTAAAACAGATCTTCTCTTGTTGAAGATGAAACGCACCTTCCACAAGAAGTACCTAGGCTTTGGGTGGGAGTTGGGGGAGGTGGGTCCATGCCACCAAGAGGACCCCAAGGGGACAGCGTAACGGGCTTTCAGAGCCCCAGGCAGGCCCCCAATGGGGCAATGTGCTTCACCTCCCGGAGAGGCTGTCGTTCACGGGCTCAGGTGCGCCACCTGCAGGACAGGGGGAGCACGTGCTCCTGGGTTGTCAGTCACACCCTCGCTAAACCTTGCACCCTACTGCTAAGCAGCCATGACAATCCATACTCTTTAATTAAATGCAAAAAGTCCCTCCACAATCCGAGCACCCTCCCTGCACTGGAAGTTCCCTAAGATGTAAGTTTCCTCTTTTTTGGCAGTTTTCACACCAACTGGAATACATGTTGTATTTCCCTGTTAATGTCTCTCAGTCCCCTCCCCTCCCATAGGACACTCCATAGTGGCAGGGACTTTTGTAAGTCCTGTTCATTGCCACATCCCCAGTATCTAAAACAGTTTCTAGCATGTGAAAAATACCCCATGAATATATGCTGAATGAATGAATAAGTACAGCTTCCTGCTGTGTCCTTAAAAGAAAGAGGCAAGCTCTCTTTCCCCACCCTCTCCCCATCCCACTGGCTGGAGTTTCTGACTTGGCAGTGGTGTCTGGGTCCATACAGATAAAGGCAACCCCTAGGAATAGCGAAGCAATGGACTAGCAAGTGCCTGGTTCCTTGGCGCTAAGGACCCCAGACCAGCCCTGGACTACTTACTACTGTGATTTGAGAGAAAATGAATGTTCCTGTCTCAAGCCATTGCTGTTTGGAGCTTCTGACCTTCAAAAGTTATTGCAGCATCCCTTGAGAGGTGCCATGTTGTGTACACCCAGAAGATTGAGTGCTGGATTCTGCATGGGGTGGGCATCAAAGAACGTACCCCAGAGAAGAATGTGATGACTGGGTCTTGATAAATGGGCAAAGGAGGTGATGGCATCCCTCGCAGAGGACACAAACCATGCAAAGATCTCAAAGCATGTGAGGCCACATTCTGTCCAGGGACTAGCAAGCCAACCTATGGATTTCCAGGGCCAGGGTAGGTAAGTGAGATACACAGCTGGCTGCAGGCAGGGTCTCATTTGAAGCCTTGAGCAGGCTCAGCTTCAAGAAGTGTGATTTCTGGCTCCAGATGTGCTGGCCTGGGTGAAAGTTCCGTGGGCCCCATCTTGCATAGAAACTGATAAACCCTGAGATTTGGGTTTGAGAAGAAGGTGGCCCTTTGGGTGTCTGGCCCCTTGCATCTCACCTGGCAACTGAGTTACCAGAGAGGAACTGGAAACCAAAGCCACCTGATCCCTCCACTAGTAGGGCTTTGTTCCCTGCCTCTCTCAAGAGGTCACATACCTGGAGAGGACCTGGGGACTCAGAAGGAACCTGGCCATCCCACCACCAGCAATCATTTCTATCCCCTTCTCATTTCCAAATCCACCTCTGTCAGTCTCCAACTTCACACTGCCTTCTGGATTTGTAAGGGGCATGCAGATTCTCAGCTGACCACATGCCCTGACTTTTTGTTCAGGAAATACAATTGTTCTACCTATAATCTCCAAAAAGAAATTTTAATATTCTTATAGTGGTTTGAGTCCAAAGAGCTCAGGAAGAACTTATACTTAGCTCCCTAAAAACAAGTGACCAAAATGGCCTGGGAGATGTCACATGATAGCCCTACCCAAGAGCATCTTTTGTTCTTTAAAATGTGCTTTTCAATGTACATTCTGGGAGAGAATTGGCCTGGTTCCTGAAACCCTGCTCTAATTATATATAATTTTTATAAATATAGTAATTACAACTCACTATGCCTTGCAGTTTAAATTGAATTGGATTTTTATGGAAGCAGGAGAATTAGGAGGAAAGCATTCTAGCATTTTTGAATTTATTGACCTCACTCCTCATAAGGAAACTGGCTGTTAGCATCTCAAAGACACATCCAGAAACCACTGCCCCTTTGGTGGCCACTTGGGAGTAGAAAAAAAAGTTCTGCCAACCTCAGAAATCCAAATTTAGAGAATAGACATTATAATGTGGTGGCTGGCCTATAGTTCATTTCCTACTTGTCAATGGGTTTTGTTTGTTCAACATTTTAAAGTTAGAAAATTCCTCATAAAAATCTGAATTTTTAGCCTCTATTGACATCTCAAAGTCCAGGTTATGCTGAGCCTGTGTTCCCATCTAATATGTGTAGTTCTTTATACCAGTGTGAGAATAGACTAATAGCAGTGTGAGAAGGGATTAATACAGAAGATTGGCACCAGGAGTGGGGTGGTCATCAGATTTCATCTTGATAGTCCAGGTCAATTACCCCAGGCAATACTGTAAGTCCCCTCTTAGCCTGTTGACTTAGAGGCAGGAAGACCCCAAAGTGGCCAGGTGGCAATCTTAACTTCCAGTTTAATGGAATCATTGTTGTATCTCTTGGTGGCAGCATTCCTCCCTCCGCAACTAAGACCTCTAGGCCAGCAGAACATAATGTCGTGGGAACAAGAAGCAAAAATTTTGTTCATGGGTTCCTTGGGGTGATGGTGAGTGGGGCCACTTCCATTTCCACCCCATGATTCCTGAACCCATGAACCCTGGCTATGGGAGAAAAGTACCATATAAGATGCTGAATGTTAATAGCCAAGACAATAGGGGAAATGCCTCCAGGGCATGTCAGAAACCTTTGAGGCAGCCCCTCCCATCACAGGCCTGGGGCAGGACCAGGGTCCTGCTACTGTGGGTTGCCTCAGGACATGGCATCCTGCATCACGCCGCTTTGGCTCCAGCCATGGCTAAAAGGAGCCAAGGTACAGCTCAGGCTGCTGCTCCAGAGGCTACAAGCCCTAAGCCTCAGCAACTTCCATGTGGTGTTAAGCCTGCAAGTGTGCAAAAGGCAAGAGTTGAGGCTTGGGAGCCTCCACCTAGATTTCAAAAGATGTATGGAAATGTCTAGATGTCTAGGCAGAAGTCTGCTGCAGGGGTGTAGCCCTCATGAGAACTTCTATTAGGGCAATGAGGAAGGGAAATGTGGGTTTGGAGTCCTCACACAGAGTCCCCACTGGGGAACTGGTTAGTGGAGCTGTGAGAAGATGTAAGACATGTAGTCAAAGTCCCTTCCACCTTGCCTTGCCTCAGATGAGATGCTGGACTTAGACTTTTGAGTTAATGCTGAAATGAGTTAAGTCTTTGGGGGACTGTTGGGAAGGCATACTTGTGCTTTGAAATGTGAGAAGGACAAGATTTGGGAGGAGCCAGGGGTGGAATGATATGGTGTGACTCTCTGTTCCCACCCAAATCTCATGTTGAATTGTAATCCCAAGTGTTGGAGGTAGGGTCTGGTAGGAGATGATTGGATCATGGAGGTGGTTTCTAATAGTTTAGCCCTATCTCTCAGTACTGTCTCAGGATACAGTTCTCACAAGATCTGGTTATTTAAAAGTGTATATCACTTCCCCTTTCTCTCTCTCTTCCTCCTGCTCCTGCCATGGAGATGTGCCTGCTTTCCCTTCACCTTCTGCCCTGACTGTAAGTTTCCTGTGGCCTCCCAGTCATGCTTCCTGTGCAGGTTGTGAAACTACAAGTCAATTAAACCTCTTTTATTTATAAATTACCTAGTTTTAGGGAGATCTTTATAGCAGTGTGAGAATGGACTAATATACCATCGGACAAGAATGGGCTGAAATCAAGGGATAGCTGTACCTTTCAGACAAGGTATTTTGGTTTCTGCTTTGCCACAGCTCTCACTACTCCTGATTCCCTCTCTAACTCTGCCCATTGTCAATACTCTTAGTATTCTTAAGGTAGAGAAGTCATTCTCTGCATCCATTTCTTCATCAGAAGTGGGAAAATGTAAGATTGTGGGCCAAATATTTCTAGAAAATGGGGTACATTTTATAAGTCTTGAGTTTGTGATAAACATGCCTGTATTTTTATGAACTCAAAATATCTCTGCATCAATATGATTCAGCATCTTTACTTGTGTATCATGCTTTGCTTGGTCCTGGTAGGCATGAGAATGTATTATGCCTTCTTTTGTAGATTACAGTATGGTTCTCAGTTCATCATCATTCCCTCTGTTCATGTGACTTTGCTGTCCCTCCACTTAAAGAGGAGGGTATTTTACCACCCTTTGACCTTGGGCTCAGCCATGTGCCCTGTTTCGGCCAGTAGGACTTGGGCAGATGGAACACAAGCAGAGGCCAGTGCAGTTCGCCTTCTGTTTCTGGATTTTTGCCATTGCTGTGACATACACACTTCCAGATAGCTGCTGGTTCAAAAAGAAAGCAGCTTGGAGCCAAGGCCAAAAGAACATAGCCTTGGTCAGGCAACCTACAGATACCTGAGCAAGAATAATCATTCCTATAAGTCACCAAATTTTGGAAGGGTTTATTATGCAGTAGCATTGTGACAATAGTTGACTTAGTCATTTGCTATAATAGAATCTCATAACACCCCATTAAGTTAGTGACCTAGACCTTTGAGACCCCAAAATAAAAGATTTCCTTTCCTTTTTGAAACCTCACAATGTTGCAGGCTCATGAAATTAAAACAGACAGCATTTCCTCCCCATGAGGTATGAAACAAAACAAGTTAATTATGGGCTTTTCATGCCAGCCAGTGCCCAGTGACCCCAGCCACTGCTCCCTCTGCATCTCAATTTGGAAGAACTCCAACCGAGTCCCAGTCCATCAGCTTCTTAGTTGGGATTTCTGAATGTCATCAGGGCTGGGGAAACAAATGGCACACACAGATTGGCTTTATCTTGTTTTCAAATACAATGCAAAAATGCTAAATGTTATCAACATGCAACTCTAGACAGCCAATCAACCAAAATGCATTGAGCCCTTACCATCTGCCAGGAGAATACACTGGTCCTTGACAAGCCACAATGATGTAATCATCACAGACCTGCATCCAAGACTTTACCACAGAGTCAGGAGATGTGATGTGTATAAACGGCAGTGGGGAGGACCAGTGGGCTCTCTCACTCTGCCTGACCCCTAGATGCCAGGGTTCTATAGGGTCTCAGGCCTGCCTTCTTCTCCTAGCCCTCTGTACCCTCTTTCCAGACCTCATTCATTCCTAAAGCTTCACATTGCGTCTCTATGTCTACTTTCTAAGCCTAGACTCATAAATCCAAGTACATTTTGGACATTTCTATTTTGATCTCTTACAGGCATCTCAAACTTAATATGTCCAAGGTTGATTTATTGACCTTTCTGCCCATACCTGATTTTCCTCCAGTCTTCCCCATAGCAATAAATGGGGTCACCCAGTTACTCCAGGTAGAATCTGAAAGGTATCTATGACATCTCTAGGTGCTACTTCCAGGATCCATGTATTCTCCTAATCCTCTGTGGTTCCTATCCTAGTTCCAGCCATCATTGCATCTCACCTGAATGACTATGGCAGCTCAACGGCCCCCACCTCTATTTTTGTTCTCTACCCTTATCCACTCCCCATCCATAGCATGAATGACATTCTGGAAACCTAGAAAGGTATCAAATACCAAATTGTGGGGAAACTCTACTGGTGACTGGGGTGACAAGGATGCTATATGGCCTGCAGTAAGCAATAAAACATTGTTCCAAGTCCCACACAAGTCTACAATGTTGCACCTGACATTCCTGTAGGTGAAAAACCGGTTTGAAATTAACTGCTAGAACTTAACTCTGGTTTACATATTGTAAAAAGTATTTTTTGCAAGACTTGAACAAATCCTGGATTTTCCAGGAATGTAAATATAAATTGAGGGGACTGCATTTCTCTGTTTTAAACTTTTAAGAAGTACTATTCACCATTTTGCAAAATCCCATCGCCTACAGAAATGCCAGTGGTGCTGAGTGGCCGCTGCCGCACCTCTGGATCTTTCTGCATTCATTGCTGTTGTCTTGTTTTTCCAGTGTTATGTATGGATGGGTGTCAGTGGGAATACTGCTTTTTATCTTCTATCAGAGTTTTACAGGAACATTTGCTCAGTGATATATATATTTTACTAGAGGCCAGGCACAGTAGCTCATGCCTGTAATTCCAACACTTCAGGAAGCAGAGGCGGGTGGATAACCTGAGGTCAGGAGTGCGAGACCAGCCTGGCCAACATGGTGAAATCCGTCTCCACTGAAAATACAAAAACTTAACCAGGCATGGTGGCAGGTGCCCGTAATCCCAGCTCTACCAGGAGGGTGAGGCAGGAGAATCACTTGAATCCAGGAGGTGGAGGGTGCAGTGAGCTGAGATCACACCACTACACTCCAGCCTGGGCAATAAGAGCGAGACTCTGTCTCAAAATTTTATATAAAACTAGATATCCACCTCATTTTATTTCTCCTACACATTACACTTAGAGCAAATGTACACACATACTCTTCCCTGAAATTGTACATATAGGTAGGTCTTATTAGCTGTTAATTCTATCACGATGATAAAACAGACATTACAAAATATGTTATAAAGGTGAACACTGGGCCTACTATAATGGGAACCATAAATTTAGCGGAAAATATCTCTGGGAAGAGGTACAGGAGGAAAGTAGGCTTTCTAGTTATGGGGAGAAATAGACACTGTGGAAAATTAACAGGCCACTTGCAGCAGGAAGGTATTTAAAGACAAGGCAATGGGAAAAATCTTTTAAAAACCTTTAGACACTGAAATGATTTTTGTTCAGAAAACTAAGAAGAAAAGACTTCTTTTATGGTCACAGGGCTTTGTTTTTCATCTACAGTTTCAAAAGAGAGTTAATGATCCTAGGCTGCCTCCTTGAGTTGTCAGAGTCCCCAACTCAGCCTCTAGGTCTGTTTGGGCTTCCCAGCCTGTCCGCTTCTCTTGGAGCTCAGAAAGAGAAACAGAGAAACAAGCCAATTTTTAATGTTTCATCAGAGAATCAGGATAACCTGGTCACAACTTCCACGAGGGACTGGGTAAGCTGGGAGCCTGTGTTTCAGGAAGGCAGTTTTATAGGGAAGCCCATTCGGAGGCTTAAATGTTCCTTTTTTCTTTTCCTTTTGCCTGAGGACTAGTATCTGTTAAAACCAGCTGTTTTGTTTCATTAAAAATGCACTGAAAATGTATGAAAACAGAAATGTCTCAACTAATTACTCCCTTATCTAGGACTGTCATAGAAATCAGAGCACTGGGGCTGCTGAGAAGTGGGGATACCAAAATCCCCCACCTGACCCCAAACAGGCCAATCAGTCAAGGAATAAATTGCATCTTGGAGTGGGGCAGGCATACAGGAAAATGATCAACAACTTAGATATAAGGCAATTACTGTTTGCTCTTTTAAAATCATACAAGAACAATTCTGCCTAAGGATTACCCACTGCTCTGGGACGGTGGTTTTCAAAGCGTGGTCCCTGTACCAACAGTATCAGCTGGAAATGCAAATTCTTGGGCCCCATCTCAGACCTACTTAATCAGAAATTCTGTAGGAGGGGCCCAACAAAACCTTAACAAGCCTTTCAGGGGGTTCTGATGCTCCCTGAAATTTGAGAACCACAGCTCCGGGAGAAATGTAGCTTTAACTTCCTACTTTTTCTTGATTGAAGCCAGAGTTCTGAAAAGTTCGAATATAAATAAGTTTGCAAATAACTTTTAGCCATAATGACACACATGATTTCTGCCCAGTAGGAAAGATAACCTAAACATTATGGTTTAGTGTTCCATAGGACATTAACCAGTTAGCTATTGGGCAATAACAAGTATTTAACTTTGTAATTTTATTCCAACATTTTTTCACTGACTATATACACACACACACACACACACACACACACACACACTTTATCCTCTCACATCCTGATTTAAGCCAGTGAGTCTGCTAGTTCATTAATGAGTCAAATAAATTTGACACACAGTCACTATATATTTGTATAAAAACTATATCTTTAGCTTTTTGAAAATTAAACTTTGATTAAGAGGACTCTAAGTCACCTTTCTTCTCTTTTTTCCCCTCAGTGTCATCTTGGACCGTATTCTTTTATACTTACAGGCTAGCAATAATAATAATGATAGGGCTGACATTTATTTATACTGTCTAAGCTCTCTACCTGTATTATTACTGCTTTAGTCTTCATAATCACCCTAGGAGGTAAGCTGTATTATTTCCCTCACTTTATAGATGAAGAAACCGAAGCACAGAGAAGCTGGAGTTGTCACTTGTCCTGCAGCTACTAACTGGCAAAATCAAGTTTGGGCCCCAGCTCCGTGGCTACACAGCTCAGAATCTAGCAACTAGCTATTCCCTTCCATCACCAGAGGAAAATGGGTGTTTCTTAAGTAAGGCACTGATTGCATTTGGGACAGGATAGACTTTTGCCATGCAGGGCTGCTTCTTTCAAGGTAGCACGTTTAATGTCCCTAATCCCTGCCTCTAAATGCCAGCAGCATCTTCCTCGTTGTAACAAGCAAAAATAACCTCCCTCCCTCTCCCACTCTCAACAAACACACAATTGCCCTAAGGGGTTAATAACAGCTGTTTTATAAACTGTTTTAAACACTTGTGTTTGTGATATCACAGGCTATCCTTTGAAAAGGTGTTTACACTTTAAGAGCTCAAAGAGCTGGGCTAATCCAAGGAAAAGAATCTCCTGCACTACGAAGCTAAATTAGGGAGCAGGAAGTGGGGGGACCCTCCCAGTACCCCTTAAAATAATAGTTCGGGGGCCTGATGAAGCCATTTGGAAGACCTAACACTGACAAACTGTGGTACACCTTCCTCAGTATGTGTCAGCTTAAGAACACTAAATAAAGCATAAAACACAGACATACATCTCCTCTTCAGGTTCTAAAATTCCAGGTAAATTCACTAAGGTGAACTTTTTATTTTATTTTGGTGGGTAATTAGCATATTTTAGACTGCTGTTGGGTGATTTGAGACTGTCATATTCAATTTATCTGAAAAACCACTGAGGTTTGATAGGAAAATACAGTTTCCCAAGTCCTAACCTCTAAGGGAATCCAATTTTATAGGTTCCAGGAAGAGTCCAGGAACTTGTAACTGTAAAAAGTTCTCCATCTGGCAACAGGAATTGTCATACGACTGCTGAGCTATAAACAGGTACATCTGCTTGGGCAACTGTTTAACAATAGACGTGAAAGCTGAGCATAGGCCGGGCGTGGTGGCTCATGCCTGTAATCCCAGCACTTTGGGAGGCTGAGGTGGGAGGATCACTTGAGCTCAGAAGTTCAAGACCAGCCTGGGTAACACGGCAAAATCCTGTCTCTACAATAAAATACAAAAAAGCAGCCAGGTGTGGTGGTGTATGCCTGTAGTCCCCCCTACTCAGGAGACTGAAGTGGGAGAATCACCTGAGCCCAGGGAGGTTGAAGCTGCAGTGAGCCATGATTGCACCGCTGCACTCCAGCTTGGGCAACAGAGCAAGAATACACGCACACACACACACACACACACACACACACACACACACAGAAAGAGAGAGAGAGAGAGAATATTAGTCCATTCTCATGCTGCTATGCTGTTATTAAAGATATACCCGAGAATGGGTAATTTATAAAGAAAAGAGGTTTAATTGACTCACAATTCAGCATGGCTGGGAGGCCTCAGGAAACTTACAATCATGGTGGAAAGGGAAGGAAACACATTCTTCACATGGTGGCAGCAAGGAGAAATGCAAAGCGAAGCAGGGGTAAAAGCCCCTTATAAAACCATCAGATCTCGTGTGAACTTACTCACTATCATGAGAACAGCATGAAGGTAACCACCCCCATGATTCAGTTACCTCCTACCGGATCCCTCCCACAACATGCAGGGATTATGGTAACTATAATTCACAATGAGTTTTGGGTGGGGACACAGCCAAACCATATCATATACCCTGTGTATATATATGAAGGGAGGGAGGGAGGGAGGGAGGGAGGGAGGGAAGGAAGGAAGGAAGGAAGGAAGGAAGGAAGGAAGGAAGGAAGGAAGGAAGGAAGGAAGGAAGGAAGGA
>NC_045453.1:23796103-23887823 GCF_002776525.5 Piliocolobus tephrosceles | reverse complement strand
GGAAGGAAGGAAGGAAGGAAGGAAGGAAGGAAGGAAGGAAGGAAGGAGACAGAAAGGAAGACAGAAAGAAAGAAAGCTGAACATAAACCCTGTGATCCAGGACTTCCATTTCTAGATATGTACTCAACAGAAATACATACTTAAGTTCACCAAAACATGTAAAATAATGCTCATAGCAACACTCTTTGTAAAAGCATGAAACTGTAAACAACCCAAATGTCCAACTATAGAGGAATAGACAGTGTTATATTTGCATAGAGTGGAATATTACACAAACTATGCTACAACATGCAACAACATAGGTAAATCACGAAACGTCGTGGATGAAAAAAGGCAGAAATGAAAAAATATTTACTGTATGATTTTGTTATACAAAATGCAAGAACAGAAAAAAATTAGTCTATGCAATAGAAGTCAGAGAGAGGCTGCCCTCTGGGAAGGTATTATTGACTAGGAAGGGACATGAAGGAGCTTTCAGGAGTGCTAAAATGTTCTGTATCTTGATCTATATAGATGTATACATAGGCAAAAACCATTAAGAAATACGCTTAAGATTTACGTACTTAGAAAGTAAAAAAAAGAAAAAAAAATAAAACTCCACAGGTGATTCTGATGCCCCACCAACATTGGAAAAAGGGACCTATTTTACCCACACCAAAAAAAAAAAAGTGATTTTTCTTAATATTGCTAATTAAGAGCTAAAGTTTCCAGCAGCTCAATCTGCTTTGTTCTGAAATCATAATCGGCAAAAATTTGAGCTCGTAAAATGGGTAAATTAGTTGGTGATTATTTGTTTTGCAGAAGTGTTCACTACAGGGTTTCTTTAAATGACAGGCTCCCTTAGGTGCATTTAAAAAAATAAGATCTAAGTTGCCAAAGGCTATTTATTCACAAATGTTAACAGATGTATGAAGTCATCCTGACCGTTTCAGTGTTTGGGTGGGTGGGGAGTGGATGGAATCTTAATACTCCAGACAGAAGTCAGAGCTTCTCAAAGCTATAAGAAAGTGCCATCCTGAAACTGCTCTGTGTTTTGAGTATTGTTTTATATGGGTGGAGGGAACACCGTGAGAGGATGTTGGAAAAGGACCACAGAAAATCCAATTATCTCAAAAATGTAATGGGCTCAATGTGGAAGGATGAACGTGGTATATAACACAGTACATTTCAAACTGCAACATGCATTGGAATCACCTGTGATCTCGCTGCCATGCAGATGCTGAGAAGGAATGAGATTCTGCATTTCTGACAAGCTCCAGGGTGAAGCTAATGCTGCTGATCTATGCACCACATTTTGAGTAGGAAGGACACTAGGGAGCTAACTCACACGGATTAGCTCACTTAATTCTCACACTCATACTCTAAATATAGGCTATTATCCCCATTTTGTAGATAAGGAAGCTGAGACAGACAATGGCTAAGTCACTCAGCTAAGGTGGGATTTGAATTCAGGCCTGTCTGACCCTCATTTTTGCTGCCAACACAACAAGGGACAGAGCAGAGCTTGAGCTGACAAAGCCTTTCTTCTCCACCCTGTCCTCCCAACCCTCACTCCTCTTCCTCCCATCATCCCACAGCTCTGAAGGTAGACAGTCAGCTGGCTTTCAGCCAGCCAGTTTGACTGTCTCTGATTATATTCAATTAGAATTAGAAGGCTATTCTTGGTGATAAAATATAGATGAGTACCTCGGTAATGTCCTCTCCCCTCCCTGTAGCCCTCTACACCCTTGTTGAGGCTCAAACTCTAGAAGAATACCAATAATTATGAGACGGCCAGATGCTGAGATGCAGAATTTACCCTCACACCTCCAGGAATGACCTTGGTACCAATTGCCTGCATAAGTCCTTCTTGCAATGTTGCAGGTCCTTTATGCATCTGTTAACATTTGAATCTTGCAATGTTTCCCCTTCCCCTCCAGCCCATCCGACAATTACACAGCAGTGGAAAGTATAAAAGTGCTTCTTTTTAAAACATTGAATTTACAGCTAACTTCTCTACTTTTCCTCTTGTACACACACCACATGCCATTTTAACAGGTGAGTTCCCAGGGTGTCAAATGGTCTCCATGGTGAGAAGAGGTTGTAAACACAGAGTGATTAAACTTCCAAGGTACAACAGCATCCAAAACTGTGGTGGCCACCCACCACTCCTGTCTCACTCTGAGAACTCTAATCACAGACATAACAGTGCCTGCAGGTGGCTGTGGATCTCAAACAGGTGCTGGTTCCACCAGCAGTGCTGGGCTTCACTGGAGGCTCTCATTCCAGGTTCCCATATTGCAATGCACAAGGTTCTGAGTTGACACCACTGCAAAGGCATTGGCTGTATAATGTTTAGAAAAAGAGATTCCTCCCTCTGCTTCCCCTGGGCCTTCTTGGTAGGTACATCAAGGGGACCAGAAACACACCAACCAAAAAATAAAAACCTGGAGTAACTATATTAATTTCATACAATACTGACTTCAGAACAAAGTTCCAGGGAGAAAAATAAAATGGCTTGGCACAACAGTAGAGGTGTCAATTTTCTAAGAAGGCATAACACTTCTAAACATGTATGTACCCAGTAACAGAGCATCAGAATACACAAGACAAAAAGTAGTGGAATTGAAAGGAAAAACAGACATATCCACACATATAGTTGGACACGTCAGCATTCCTCTCTTAATAACTGACTCAACAAATAGGCAGAAAATCAGCATTGATATAGAAGACAAACAATATCACCAACCAACTGGACCTAATTAACATTTAAAAAACACTCTATCCAACAACAGAAGAATGCACATTTGCCTCAAGTGTGTGTGAAACACTCACCAAGATATACACACTCATCATAATCTGGTCCATAAAGCAAACCTTAACAAACGTAAGAGAATTGTAATCATAACAATTACGTTCCTGAATTATAACAAACTGGTCTAGAAACCAATAAGAGAAAGACAGCTGGAAAATCCCCCGAATATTTGAAAATTAAATAATACACTTCTAAATAACTTGTTGAGACTCAAGAGGAAATGACAAGGGAAATTTAAAAATATTTGGATGGAATGAAAATGAAAATAAAACATATCAAGATTTGTGGAATACAGCTAAAGCCATGGTTAGATGGAGATTCACAGCATTAAAATGTTTATATTTGAAAAAAAGAAAAAGCTAAAATCAGTGACGAAAGCTTTTACTTCAATAAACTAGAGAAAGAAAAGTCAGTTTAAATTCAAAGGAAGCAGAAGAAATAATAAAGAGAAAAGCAGAAATCAATAAAATTGTAAACAGAAAAGAATGGAGACAAATAATAAAACCAAAGCTCATTCTTAGAGTAGATGGATAAAACTGATAAATCTCTAGCAAGAGTGACCAAGAAAAGAGACAAAGGAAACAAATTAGCAATATCTGAAATTAAAGAGAGCACATCACTTCTGAAGTCACAGACCTAAAGGGATAATAAAGGAATACTGTGACCAACTCTACTTCCTTAAATTCAACAACTTAGATGAAATGAAACAATTCCTCGAAAGATACCCAATATCAAAACTCACTCAAAAAGAAACAGATAACCTGAATTGTCCTACGCCTATTAAAGAAATTGAGGCCGGGCACGGTGGCTCATGCCTGTAATCCCAGCACTTTGGGAGGCCGAGGCAGGTGGATCACGAGGTCAAGAGATTGAGACCATCCTGGCCAACATGGTGAAACCCCGCCTCTACTAAAAATACAAAAATTAGATGGGCGTGGTGGTGGCTAATAGTCTCAGCTACTCAGGAGGCTAAGGCAGGAGAACTGCTTGAACCTGGGAGGTGGAGGTTGCAGTGAGCTGAGTTCATGCCACTGCACTCCAGCCTGGTGACAGAATGAGACTTGGTCTGAAGAAAAGAAAGAAAGAGAGACAGAGAGAGGGAGGAAGGAAGGAAGGAAGGAGGGAGGGAGGGAAGGAAAGGAAGGAAGGAAAGAGAGAAAGAAAGAAAAGAAAGAAAGAGAGAGAAAGAGAGAGAGAGAGAAAGAAAGAAATTGAATATGGACTTAAAAAAACCTTCCAGAAAAAAAAAAAGGAAAAAAATACTCCAGGCCCAGATGGTTTTACTGGCAAATTCTTCCAAAATTTTACAGAAAAAAATATACCAGTTCTATAAAATCTCCAGAAAACAGAAGAGAATATTTCCCAACTCATTTAAAAAGGCCAGCATTACCCGAATACTAAACCAAAGACAAAGAATACAGACGAAAAAACAACAAAACAATAACAACAACAACAACAAAAACCCATTATTCTCTCAGCAAGGCTTATTCTCCCAGCATTCCTTGTAGTTGGGGCCTCATCATGTGACACAGACTCCACCAATCAGATAGTACCATGTGATATTTCAACTGAGAAGTGAGCAAATGGCTAGGCATGGTGGCTCACACCTGTAATCCCAGCACTTTGGAAGGCCCAGATAGGTGGATTGCTTGACCACAGGAGTTCAAGCGCAGGAGCAGATTAGGCAACGTGACGAAACTCCGTCTCTAGAAAAAAAAAAAATATTAGCTGAGCATGGTGGTGGCACTTACACATTCGTCAAAACTCAGCCTGTACAAGTAAATGGGCACATTGTACTGTATGAAAATTATACTAAAAACCCAGAATCCTCTCAGCTACTCGGGAGGCTGAGACTGGGGAATCTCTTGAGAACAGGAGGCAGGGGTTGCAGTGAGCTAAGATTGCGCCACTGCACTCCAGCCTGGACAACAGACTGAGAACCTGTCTCAAAAAAAAAGAAAAAAAAAGTGAGCAAATGAAGACATTGGTGTCCAGAGAATCTAATTCCTATGGAGGGTGTATGGCTTTCAGGGGCAGCAGAGGCTGCAGTATTCAGTGAAATTGTAGCTTTATTCTTGGCTGCATAGTTCCCAGGCTGACTCTGGCACTCCTGGAGATGCTGTGAGCTACGTCATCTCCTTTAGTTCTCTTCCTGCTTAAGTGCTAGAGTAGATTCTGTTATTTGCAACTAAGAAGCCAGACTGACAAAAGGGAAAATAAAAGACAGTGAAACAGAAAACGATGAAACAGTGTGATAAGGAATTTAAGAAGGGGATGTTTGGGCCATAGATGAAGAGAATGGTCCCCTGTGAGGCACTGCAGCAGACTGGTCATGAGCAGGGTTCTTAAGGTCAAAGTTCTGGATTCAAACTCTGGCTCTGCTATTACTTAGCTGTGTGGTATTAGCTCAGTTGCTCAACCTCTCTGAGCATTAGTTTCCTTTTTTCTAAAATGGGACAATGATACCTAACTCAGAGGAGGATTATAATAATAGAATAAGCTTTGTAAGGCGAAGGCTTATTCAACATGGTTAAAAACTCATTAAATAGCAGTTATTAAATAGCATTATCACCAACCCAGTTAGCAATGCTGGGGAAGAGTCAGGGAAGGAATGTCAGAGCAGAGCACATTTAAGCCAGTTATTGAAGAATCAGCCTAAGAGTCAGCACATGACCAACACGCCTATGGTACTGGATTATCTGGGAAAAGGAGATTGGTATATGGATGCAACAGAACTAAATCTTATATTAAAAACAACATGAATCACAAAAGCATTTATGCTGAATGAAAGACAGCAGATACAGAAGAGTACATTCTATATGATTACATTTCTATGAAATCCTAAAACAGGCAAAATAGATTTATACTGATAGAAAGAACGTAGTGGTTGCCTAAGGTGGTTTGCAGGGGGTGACACAGAGCAAGGGGACTCTTTGTGGAGTGACAGACAAGCTTCACATCTTGCTTATGGTGGTGGTTACATGGGTGTATGCATTTGTCAAAACTCAGCCTGTACAAGCAAATGGACACATTGTACTGTATGAAAATTATACCAAACACCCAGAATTCTCTCACCTCTATCCCTTGACAACCCTTACCAACGGCAGTTACATTTTCACTTCTGCCCTCTCTACCTGCAAATTGATAGCTCCAAGCTACACAGCTCCCAGCACATCATTACAGCTTGTTAACTTGGAGTCACCCAGACAAATTTCTCTCCCTCCCATTCAATTTTGAATTAAGTCAGAAAAAGACAGATTAGCAAAACATTACCAGAGTTAGAATTTATGACAAGCAGCTAATTTTTCCAGGACCTTCACTAACATCTCCTCTCAGAGATGACTCAATAGAAGCACTCACCCCCGGGCTGCCTGCCCCCAAAGTCTTTCCCGACTACATCAATCATAGTTTCACTCCACAAATGCTTTGTAGAGCACCTACTATGTGCCAGACACTGGAGTCTGGGCATACAGTTGTGATTAGTGAGTGGGTGTTTGGGGTGCAGTGGGGAACAAGGCCAAGTTAAAACTGAGATTATAGGACAGCATGGGAATTGCTGTGTTAGAGAATAGATCAAAGCATTGAAGGAATGCAGAGAAGTAGGGGGAAAAGAAATCAAGGAAGCCATCTGGAGGAGGTGACCTTTGAGATAAGTTTTGAAGGAGTAGAAGCTGGATAGGTCCTGCTTTTTGAGAGACTATGAATAACTATTCTTTGGGGGAGTTCCTACGATGTGCCAAATTCTGGGCTGGGCTCTTTACATAGTTTATCTCCTTTCAATGATCACAACTACTCTCCCCATCTTTCAGATGAAGAAACTAATTCTCAAAGGTAAAATGGCTTGTTAAAGCTTACTCAGATGATGATTAGTACTTATGGCTAACTATTTCAAACTGCTTTCTCTTTGCCAGGTCCTGGCCGGGCACAGTGGCTCATGCTTGTAATCCCAGCACTTTGGGAGGCCAAGGCGAGTGGATCACTTGAGATCAGGAGTTCAAGACCAGCCTGGCCAGCATGGTGAAGCCTTATCTCTACTAAAAATACAAAAAATTAGCTGGGTGTGGTGATGCACATCTGTAGTCCCAGCTACTTGGGAGGCTGAGGTGGGAGAATCGCTTGAACTTGGGAGGCGGAGGTTGCAGTGAGCCAAGATCATGCCACTGCACTCCAGCCTGGGCAACAGAGGGAGATTCTGTCTCAAAATAAAAATAAAATAAAATAAAACTAGTTAGAAACGTTTGCCAGGTCCCAGTCTGAGTTATTGCACCAAATTCTTTTGACAGTCCTACAAGGTAGATATTATTATTAGAGTCTTTTTATACTTGAAGAAACTGAGGCTCAGTAAGGTTAAGTGATTTACCCTAGATTCCATGGCTAAAAGCAATGGATCTGGGGCACAAAGTCAGGCAGTCTAGCTCCAAAGCACACGTTCTCAGGCATGACACTACACTGCCAGATTTACTCCAGGGTCTGTGTTCTCAGCCATGAAAATAAATCTCTTAGGAAGGTGATGTACAGGTTAAACGAGGGAGAGCCTGTAAAGCTCTTAGCATGCGTGTGGCACCCCACAAGTACCCTGTCTCCCTGGCTGCTGTTACTAAGGATTGATACTCAGGCAGGCACTCAAAGTGACCTATCCATCCAACACATGCTTACCGAATGTCTGCCATGTGCCAGGCACCATGCTGGGCACTGCAGGTGCAGCAATGGAGAAGAGTCCAAGAGTCCAGGGAGCTTGCAGTCCACAGAGTGTGTGCAACCCCATTCAAGACTGCTTGCATCCTAAGGATGAACCAACACTCACAGCAGGAGGTACAACTGGATCCCTACTCTGGTCTCAAGATACATTTTTCCAAAAAAGCTCAGCAGAGGAAAAAGTCTGGGAAAAGAAATACCACAGAATGCTAATAACAATTGCCTTTGGGTGGCAGGACGATGGATGAGTTTTTTTTTTCTCTTTAACGCTTTCCTGCATTTTACAATTTTTCTCCAAGGGAAAAATGTCAAAAAGGTGAGAGATGAGGATCGTCCAGGAGCAAGAACAAAAGGGCCTGTGGGCACGTCCCTGATTGCCTATCTGACCTGCTCTATCCTCACAACCCTGCTACTGGGATCAGTTCTTGGAGGAGCCGAGGCCACTTCCCCACCCAAGCCCCCTTCTCTGGTCTTCTGCAGCATGAGTGACACACTTTCCTCATGTTCCATCTCCATGTCACCCCCTTCCCTTTAGTTTTCTCCCTTTCTTGACATTCAATTTCCTCCAGAAAAATAATGAGACACGCGTTTCTAAATTGGAATGAATAAATGACAGTCCTATTCATTATTTAATCTGCTCTCAGACTTGAATGAACACTTCCAGGGGTAATTACTGCAAGACTCCAAATTCATTTCTAGGAAGCAGTTGCCGGCGGCCTGCACAGAAGGTACCGACACCATTCAATATTTATGAATCAACACTTCCCAAGAATATCAGGCCAGGAAGGCAACTGTAGAAACATCACCCAGTGAATATGAAAACTGGTTGCTTGGGGGTTTTCCCCCCTAGTGTTTTGGCAAAGAAAAGGACTTAGTTCTCTCCTCCCCTCTCCCCAAGGCAAACACACAAACGCACTGATTTGGGCTCTTCATCAGCCTGACTCCTAGTGTGTTACGGGACCAGAAGGGAGCAGCCATACAACATGGACCCCAAATACCAAACAGAGTCCAGGGAGGTCATGTCTTCATAGGTTGCCGTACCACAACTTCTCTGATGGAATTCAATCACTCAAACATTTCCTGATTATCTACACAGCAGGTGTGCAGTATGTTTTAAAAACATGACATAAAAGCACCAACCATAAAAGAAGAAATGGATACATTGATCTTAATGAAAATTAGAACCTTCTGTTCATCAAAAGGTCCCATGAAGAAAATAAGAAGGCAAGCCACAAACAGGGAGAAAACATCCACGACACATTTATCTGACAAAAGACTTGTATCCTGAATATCTAATGAGGTCTTACAACTTAATGAGAAGACAAAATACCAATAGTAGAATAAACAAAACATTTGAACAGACTCTTCAAAAAAGAAAGTGTACAGATGGCCAATAAACACATTCAAAAGATGCTCAGTATCTTCAGTCATCAGGGAAATGCAAGCTAAAACTGCAATGAAATACTACTACATATCCATTAGAAGAGCAAAAGTTTTAAACATACCTGACAATACCAAGTGTTGGTGAAGATGTGGGGCAACTGGAACTTCCACATGCTGCAGGTGGAAATGCAAAATAGTACATCCACTTTGGAAAGCAGTTTAGCATTTACTGTAAAGGTAAATATATACTTATCATATGACCAAGCAATTTCACTCTTAAGTATTTATACTGCAGAATGAAAATATATGTCCACAAAAAGGCTTATCCGTGAATGTTCATAGCAGCTTTACTCATAATAGCCAATAACTGGAAACAATAGATAGAAATCAACAGGTGAATGAATAAACAGTTTGAGATATACTCATAAGATGGAATATGACTTAGTAATAATAAGGAACAAACTACCAATAGAAGCAGTAAAATGAATTATGCATGAAACATAATGCTGAACGAAAGAAGCCAGATAGAAAGAGCCCAAGTGGTAAGATTCCATAAACTTTAAGAAGAGGCAAAACTAACATATAATGACAGAAAATGGATTGGTGGTCAGGCGTAGTGGCTCATGCCAGCACTTTGGGAGGCTGAGACAGGAGGACTGCCTGAACCCAGGAGTTCAAGACCAGCCTGGGCAACATGATGAGACCCTGTCTCTCTTTTAAAAAAGGAAAATGGATTGGTGGGTTCCTGGAGTAGGTGGGGGATGGGGGTTGTCCACCAAGGGATACTAGGGAATTTTTCTGGAATGATGGAAATGTTCTATATCTTGATTGAGATGATGGTTACAAGAGGGTTGCCATTTGTTACAATTTATCAAACTCATATTTAAAGTGTGTACCTTTTATGATATATGCATCATACCTAATAAAGTCTGTTAAATTTTAAAAAGAAAAGCCATTTCCTCTAGTTCTAAGATTTAATAATTTTTTTTTTTTTGAGATGGAGTCTCACTCTGTCACCCAAGCTGGAAAGCAGAGGCGCGATCTTGGCTCACTGGCTCACTGCAACCTTTGCCTCCCGGGTTCAAGATATTCTCATGCCTCAGGCTCCCTAGTAGTTGGGGTTACAGGCGGGTGCCACTACGCCCAGCAAATTTTTTTACTTTTAGTACAGACAGGGTTTCACCACGTTGGCCAGGACGGTCTTGAATTCCTGACCTCCAGTGATCTGCCCACCTCAGCCTCCCAAAGTGCTGGGATTACAGGCGTGAGCCACCACACTCGGTCGTATTTAATAAATTCTAAGAGTTATCCAGTATTCTCCTTATAAGAAAATGAAGTGGGCTGTACACACAGACTAATACTTTCCAAGCATGCCCAAGCCCAAAGTCTACACCTCAATACTCTATGAGCTTTTGTTAAATCCTAACTGGTGTGTGGCGTGTCAGGAAGCAATGTAGCAAAACAGTGGAGAGCACAGCTTTGGGAGCAGATAATTCTGCACCCAATTCCTGCTTTTAACAATACTGCTGGGCAAAGAACATTGAGATTATAGGAGTCCCTTGCTGATATGCAGTAGTTGTTACACCTTCTTCTATGGTACCAGACCACTGAACTTTGGCGGGGAATATGGCTTCCTAGAATGAAGACTACATTTTCCATGCTTCCTTGCACCTCAGCGTGGCCCTGCACTATTGGCCAGAATTAATGAAAAGTAGAGTTATATCAGGCCCCTTCCAGAAGCCTCTTTAAGAGATGGTGTGCATGTCCCCTTGGTCCTCGCCATTCCTTTCTCTGTCTCGTGGGCCTGGAATTCATATACTTCCATATTGGGTCAAGAGGCCACACACAGCAGGGCAAGAGTCGAGGTGTCTATGGCATTGACTGAGAACCGCCAGACCTCCCAGCCCTGGGTTCTTGTGCTTGGATAGTTACAGCAGAGAAATAAGCATTCCTTTTCCTTGTTTTGAATTTCTGTCAACTTGAGCTCAGCCCAATCCTAACTGAAATGTCTATGTCTCTGCAAATCTGTATGTGTAAGATCTGGGTTTATAAAGGCATGAAAGGGCTTAACAAGCTGTTTTCGGAGTTGAAAGCAGCTCAACCTGTCTGGAATATGGCATTTGAGGGAGGAGGTCGGGAGGATATGGGGAGAAAGGCAACTAGGCAGGTTGGCAGAGACGAATTCACCGAGGGCTCTGTGGGCAGGTTAACAGGTTGGGCCTTGGTCTAAAAAGTAATGAAAAACAGCAGCTGACTAACTGGCATTTTTAGACCAATTCCTCTATCTGCTCCATGGAGAACCAACTGTAGGGAGCAATGCAGGGAGTCTAGACAGGAGTCTCCTCCAGGGCCCAGGTGGCCTTGGCCAGGCTGCCCTCTTATCTTGCATGCAGTGTGGCAGCTAATGAAAAAACTCATTTACCATTCCTTAGGGAGGCAGCCGTCTCAAACCCACACGCCCACAGAGGCCCTGTAAGGAAAGCAGGTAGGAGGCAGGACAAGGTTGAGGGTCCGGGAGCATTAGTTGCTGGACAGCCTGCACCCCCCACAAGACAGCCCCCCCTGGCTGCTGCCCACCCATCAGTTGTTGCCCTGCAGAAGACAGTCCTGGAGTCACCAAGGCTGCCAGTTTTTCAGGAGAAGCTCGAAAGATGGATTATTATGGGAACCTAATTTTTTTCTTTTTTTTTTAGGCAGGCGGACCGTTCTTGTGAGTAGCAAAACAAACTTGTCCTTGGGCAGAAGCTGACCTGCAGGCTGCCAGTTTGAGGCCTCAAACTACCTTCCCTTCTCTCTCTTTCTGCTTCTCCCAAGCCCACCTCCAAAATTTCAATGGGAAACTAAAACTTGCCACAGGGGCAGTAAATGCAGATAACACTTTCTTTGAGATCAGCACCTCCAGGGTTCCAATCAGTGCTCTGGATAACTTCTTTTTTAGGAAATTAACATAAGGGAGAAATTGATATTTCCCTATGAAATTCCAAGGATGCTCAGAAACCCTGGGAATGTGCTGTCTGCTAGACAGGAGGCTTGGCCCCGAGGAACAGGGATGCTGGCCCTGCCTAACCCACACTCTCCACTTGAGATCTCTCTGCTCCTTTCCTCTCTCCCTGAATGGGTCCTTGAAAGCAGCTGGCTGAGGACAGAGGTGATGCTTTGTGGATACATCATAATCTCCTGCAACTGCCTACGGGAACTGCATGCTCCAGACACAGTCTGATAACCCTTTTGTTCCAGATGTATTATGACAGAACTGAAAACATGGGCCTCTAGGGAGACCCTAATCCAGCTGAGCAGATGGAGAAGTAGCACACAGACATTCCATGGGTACAGACCCAGGATCGGGCCACAGGCCAAACCTGGCCTACTACCTGATTTTGCAAATAAAGTTTTATTGGCACACAGCTGCACCTTTGTTACGTATCATCCATGGCTGCTTTCCTGCAACAATGGCAGAGTTGAGAAGTGGCAAGAGAGGCTGGCAATATAGCCCCCAAAGCCTGACATATTTGTCATCTGGTCCTTTATAGAACACGTTTGCCCTGGAATAGAGCAAAAAACAGCAGGTATTCAGGTGGATTGTGTGCCCATTGCTGTGTTAGGAATAGCACACACATTGGATCATTTAACCCTCAAATAATTCTTTAGAGGGAAGGTTTATTATTCCCCCCATTTTATTTTACTTATTTTTATTTTATTTTATTTGTTTTTAGAGGTGGGGTCTTGCTCTGTCACCCAGGCTGTAGTGCAGTGGTGCTATCACAGTTCACTGTAACCTCAGACTCCGGGGCTCAAGCGATCCTCCTGTCTCAGCCCCCAGAGTAGCTGGGACTACAGGCATGTACCACCACACCTAGTTCATTTTTTAATTTTAATTTTTAGACCTTGGATCTTGCTATGTTGCCCAGGCTGGTATCATGCTATCCTCATACCTCAGCCTCTCAAAGTGCTGAGATTACATATGTGAGCCACCATGCCTGGCATATCCCACCATGTTAGAGAAAAGAGGTTTGGTAAGGCGAGCTGACCCAAGGATGCCACAGGGAACCAGTGGAGGGTTCACACTAAGCCCAGCCTTTTCACTACACCAGTGGGCATCAACAGAGATGGAACTGCCCCCAATAGGGCATTTTGAAAATCCACAGGAGCATTTTAGGGGCACCATTGGCATTTAGAGGGTGAGCGCAGGGGCTATCAACTGCCCTGCCATGCACAGCACAGTGCTGCAGGAAAAGAGAATTGCCCCAAGTCCCCCATACTCCCCAAGTAAAACACATGTTCATAAGTATCTGAGGCCAAGTCTGATTCCATTTTGCATAAAGTATTTTGGGCATGGTTTTTATCCACATGATCCTCCCAGGAATTCAACTCCCATTACCATGTAAACAAGGGAGTATTGTACTTTCTTTTGCTCAGAATTTTATCAAAATTTGCTCACCATTTCATCAAATCATGTCCCTATCGCAACATTGCTTGTGGTACTTGAGCCACAGTAGAACACACCTGTGTTAAAGCAACATTTCTAAGCTGATTCTAATTCGGTAGGCCTGGAGTCTGGCTTGGGGGTTTATTATTACTGTGTTAGTGGCCCTCTACTCCTGAGTGATTCTGGTGCTGCTGGACGATGGACCACACTTTGAGAAATGCTGTATTAAGGATGTCAAACCAGTGTTTTGATTCATTTTGGTTTTGCTGGAATGTCAGGATCTCTCTGGGTTAAGAAAAGAAGGGAATGTCAAACACAGAAAGAGCTACTGAGTGTCAGGGAGAGGGTCTTTAGCTAGGTTAGGATTTCCGTCAAGGCCAACGTGGTCCATGCTTGTTATCCTGGAGGGTCAAGGGGAAGGAGCAATGCCAGCCTGTCCAAGAAACCTGCTGTGTAAATGTCATCCTTGAAATTTGCCCTTCGTGTTTGGTGGAGATTATTCAACACCAGCGCCATCAGACAGGCTCTTTGCCACCATGAACTGGAGAGAACTGGAATCCCTGGGACTAGAACTCAGTGTCCGGAACAAGCGCACCTCACTGAGACTTCACAAAATGACTTTCCATGACCCTTGCTTGTACCCAGGAGCCACAGACCATTTGGAACTTCTCTGAGGACAAACTCAGGCTTAATGACCCATTTTCCTGTGCCCTTGGAAAATGGTCTCAGGCACACAAGAGTCAATTAAAATCAGAGTCCACCAACTTGAATGAAATAGCCCTGGGCCACCAACACAAGTCCCAAGCCTGGCTCCTACCCAAGGCAAAGCAAGCAGTGGCCTTGGGGGAAAGCAATTATTTAGGGTTGCAGCAAGGACATGTGCTACTGTCAAGGAGCCTCTAAGTTCCCTCCCGATCCCAACAGCCTCTGCAAACATTCAAGCTCCCAGGATACTGAATGCCCAGATAGGAGATCATTAAACCATGTTCCCCATGCTGGCCTCAGCTTTGAAGAACAGTCCGTAAGCACACTAATACCCAAGGTCCAGCCAGGACATGAGCTGGTCTGCTCAACACTGACTCTCTCCCTGGGACAGCAACTGACATTTAGTGAAACTGCAAGTGCACCAGCTCCACACACACCATCTCACTAAACTCTCAGGACAATCGTTTCAAGTGGGTACTGCACCGTCCCCATTTTATGGATGGTCACACTGAGGCTCAGACAGGTTAAACAATATTTCCAGGGTCATAGGGCTCGCAAATGGCTAAGCCTGGGCTCTTCACCAGCCTGCCATATTGCTTATTTCAGTGGACAAGGGCATGAGATCTGGAGCCAGGGTGCCTGCACTCAAATTGTGGCTCTTACGTTGGCTCCGTAACCCTGGGCAAACTACTTTCCTTCTCTGTGCCCCAGTGACCTCATCTGTAAAGTGGGAATCATCTTACACACTTCATAAGTAAGGTGTGTAACTTACATATATGTGTAACTTACATAAATGTGATTGAATAACCCACACATACTGCTTGGTACAGAGCCCAGCACTTTCTAAGGACACAATACATATGAATTGGATATCGTTTGGGTGTGTGTCCTCTGCAAACCTCATGTTGAAATGTGATCCCCGATGTTGGAGGTGGAGCTTGGTGGGAGGTGTTTTGGTCATGGGGGTGGATTCCCTCATGAATGACTTGGCTTCGTCCCTGCAGTAATGAGTCAGTTCTCACTCTATTAGTTCACATGACAGCTGCTGTTTAAAGAGCCTGGCACCTACTCCCTTTTCTCTTGCTCCCTGTCTCGCCATGCTATACACCTGCTCCCCATTCACCTTCCACTATGATTATAAGCTTCCTGAGGCCCTCCCCAGAAGCAGATGCTGGTGCAATGCTTCCTGTACAGCCTGCAGAATGGTGAGCCAAATAAACCTCTCTTCTTTGTAAATTACCCAGCCTCAGGTATTGCTTCATAGCAATGCAAAACAGACTGATGCAGTTCTTGTGGTAACAGGGGTTCGATTACTAGAACCCATTTATGCCAAATGCAGCTCTGACTCAGAAGAGGAAGGCCTGGAAGGGGCCAGCACCATCAACACAGAGCCATTCCCCTCATCTCACCAGACCAACGAAGTGACAACCACAAAGTGCTCCCAACTCTACGAAGGAGAGGAAGTGCGCATGGCAGGTTCCTGGATGTGCGCACCATACACTGGCTGCAGTCATTTAATAAACAGTGCTACGATGGGGGCACTTTGTTTGATGGGGCAAGCTGTCCTGGGGAAACATTTTAAGAAAATGGCAGGAGGGCTTTTATTTTAAAAAGTCATCCTCCCTCTACTTCTATGTATACATATATCCAAAAGAACTGAAAGCAGGGACTGGAACAGATATTTGTCCACTCCGCACTTTGAAAGGCTGAAGTGGGCAGATTCCTTGAGCCCCAGAATTCGAAACCAGCCTAGACAACATGGTGAGACCCCATCTCTACAAAATTTATACAAAATTAATACAAAAATTAGCCAGTGTGGTGATGCATGCACTTATAGTCCCAGCTATTCAGAGGCTGAGATGGGAGGATCACCTGAACCTGGGAGGTGGAGATTGCAGGGAGCTGAGATTGCACCACCGCCCTCTAGCCTGGGCAACAATAGTAACAACAACCAAGTTAAGATGGTAAATTTGATGGTTTGTATTATATTACATTAAAAAAATAGGCCGGGCGCGGTGGCTCAAGCCTGTAATCCCAGCACTTTCGGAGGCCGAGACGGGTGGATCACGAGGTCAGGAGATAGAGACCATCCTGGCTAACACGGTGAAACCCCGTCTCTACTAAAAAAAAAATACAAAAAACTAGCCGGGCGAAGTGGCGGGCGCCTGTAGTCCCAGCTACTTGGGAGGCTGAGGCAGGAGAATGGCGGGAACCCGGGAGGCGGAGCTTGCAGTGAGCTGAGATCCGGCTACAGCACTCCAGCCCAGGCGACAGAGCGAGACTCCGTCTCAAAAAATAAATAAATAAATAAAAATAAAAATAAAAAACACACTTACTAAGTAAAGAAGCCAGTCACAAAGACCACGATTCCATTTATGTGAGATGTCCAGATAAGCCAATCCACAGATACAGAAAGCAGATCTTTCTGCTTTGGGGGAGTTGGCGCAATGGGGAGTGACTGCCAATGGGCCCAGGGTTTCTTTTTTGGGATACTGAAAAATGTTCTGAAATTAATAGTGGCTCTGTCTACACTACTGTGAATGTACTAACAACCGAATTCTCTATTTTAAAGGAGGGAATCTTACGGTATGTGAAATATATCTTCATATAATTGGCTATAAAAAGGAAAGTTGTTATCGGGAAAAAAATCATCCTCTCCTCTGCTCACTTTCCCCACAGTGGTCCCTGCCCTCTTGGCTTGAGGCCTTTGCAAACGCCATTCCCTCTGCCCAGAATGCCTTTCACTCCCGGTCCACACCTACCCCGTGCATGATTCATACTTTCTCATCCTTCAAGTGTAAGTTTCATTTCCGGGAACTCCTTGCCTCCCGGGGACCCAGAGAGCCTGGAACTCCCCTCAGAAGACTCACAGGCTCACGTGTGTTCCCTCCTCCCAGCAGCAACACCAAGGCTCCATCACGCGCCACAAATGGATGACTCCACCTGTCAGCAGTTACGGGGCTGGAGGGCAAGTTACAGGTTTCCCTGGCCTCGCTTTTCCTCACCTACAAGATGGAGCTAACACTGTTTTTCTCATGGAAGTTTATGAGTGGTGGCCGGGTGTGGTGGCTCACGCCTCTAATCCCAGCACTTTGGGAGGCCGAGGCGGGGGGGTCACTTGAGGTCAGGAGTTTGAGATCAGCCTGGCCAACATGGTGAAACCCCATCTCTACTAAAAATACAAAAATTTGCTGGGCATGATGGCCCATGCCTGTAATCCTAGTTATCTCAGGAGGCTGAGGCAGGAGAATCACTTGTACCCGGGAAGCGGAGGTTTCAGTGAGCCAAGATCGCACCACTGCACTCTGGCCTGGGTGACAGAGTGAGACTCTGTCTCAAAAAAAAAAAAAAAAAATCGTGAAACCCTTCTGAGGTATCCGCAGTTGGTGCTGACTTCATAAATAGCAGGAAAGAGCCCCATTTGGTGATGAACCCGAGCGGAAATGAGCAATGCGTAAGTCAGTCAAGGTTGAATTCCGAGGTCAAGTGGGGCTGAATGTGCGTTTTAAATTCAACTCGTCTTTCAAGGATTATCTATTGAGCAAACATTATGTGCCAGACACGGTCCCAGGCACTGGGGGCACAGCAGTGAACAAAACAGACAGGACAGATTGCACAGGGGTGCAGTGACAGGCGAGGGCAAGGGACGCTCATCCACTCAACAGTACTGCTAAGCTCCCACTTGGCCGGGGCCCTGCTCTAGGCACTGGGGAGCTGGCAGTGGCCAAGAGAGGGAAGAGCTCCCGCCCTGCAGAGCTGGCACCCAGTGCGAGGACAGATGATACAGGAGCAAGGTCACTTCAAATTGTGGCAGATTCCATGAAGCAAGTGAACAAAGTGACAGGATAGAAAATAAACAGGAGCAGTGGAATAGCTTGCAAAGAAACAGCCTTTTGGAGGAGTCTCATTGAAGCTGAAGACCCAGGCATGTGAAGAGATGGGACAGAGAATTCCAGGACAAAGAAACAGCCAGTGCAGAGGTCCTGAGGCAGGAACTGCTTACTTTGATGGGGGCCGGGGATGCTGTTGGAAAAGTGAGCAGAGTGCAGAAGCCATGCAGCCTGGAAAGACATGGTGAGGAATTTGAGTTTTATCCCAAGAGCAATGGGAACACATTAAAAAAGATAAAATGAAAAGAACTCAGGGTGTTCCAAGAACAACAAGACCTGCCTTCTCCGAGCACAGCATATGTCCTGGGGAAATGAAGTGAACTCAGGCCCAGTCATTTATAGTTTATGTTTGCAGAACCAAAGACACTAGTATATTTTAGCAGCATGAGCAATGCCGGATTTCAACATTACTAAGGCAGGATGAATAGGGGCAGGGAGAGACTGGAGTCACGGAGGCTGGGGAGGTGCTTTTCTATTAGATCAACTGTGAATTGATGGAGACCTGGATGAGGGGGCTGGCGGGCGGACTGGAGAGGAAGGGAGAGAGAAAAGCCTGGACTAAGGAATTAAAGAATTGGGAAGAACTGAAGATGGAAGTCAGGGGGCAGGTTTGGTCACCAGCAGAGGAAAAAATCCCAGATGCCCCTGGCGTCCTGGGGAGAGTGTGCAGGACTGGACTCATCTGGAAAGAGAGACTCTCGTGTTTCCTTTTACTATCAAAACACATGCACAGAACAAAATGCACAGATGCATGGGACATACTGGGCTGAAATAAAGATTCTGTGGATCTCTCAATTATTTAAAAGTATTTAAATTATTTAATTATTCTTTAGCAAAAGGGGAAGCCTAGATGGAAATGTGTACTAACACACTGTGATATGTTATTTAAAACCCCAGGCAGTCCTTTCCTTTCCCTCTGTGACCAAATCAAACGACGCTAGATGCCTTCTGTAGGTCATATATTCTCTTCTTCACAGTAACCAAAAATTAGGTCTTAGTGGCTGCTTCTCCTCCTCATCCTCTCCAGCCCAACTCCCCATTCTCATTTCCAGCTGAAAGCTTTGTGTGCCATTTAAAAAATCCTTGCCAGACCCACGTGAACCCCCAGCTACTATCCCACTTCTCTGCTCCCATTGATAGATGAACACCTTATCACAGCAGGCTCTATTTGCTGCCTCCTGGTCGCCTCCCCACATTGTGTCTTGGGCCCACTCCCATCGGGCATTCTTCCCCATTCACAAGGAGACAGCCTTAGTTAAGGTCACCCGTGACTTCCATGTTGCCAATCCAGTGGTTCCTTCTCAATTATAAGACAGGGTAGTTGATGGTACAATTAACAGAGTTGTCCTGGGCCAGGTGCAGTGGCTCATGCCTAAAGTCCCAGCATTTGGGAGGCCAAGGTGGGAGGATCACTCAAGCCTGGGAGTTTGAGAGCAGCCTAGGCAACACAACGAGACCCCACATCTATTTAAAAAAGAGAGAGAGAGAGAGAAGAGAGCTGTCCTGTGTGTCGAGCACATGAACAGTGGCAGTTATGCCCATCTGACAAATGAGGAAACAGAGGTGACACAGAGATAAGAAGGCATTTGCCTGAGATTGGATGTTGAATGAGTTCTCGGCACCCAGGGAAGCAGGGAAGGGAGCGATACCCAATGCACGAGATGCAGACCTGCCCCCAAGGAAGTTTCCAGCAACCCTGCTGCAGGTCAGGCAGGCCATAACCCCATACGGATTCCCCAGTAGCCTTCAAATCACACCACAGGTCCAACCTGTGCTATAGCAGAAAAAGCAGGAGGCAGAAGACCGTGGCTTAAGTCCCAGGACCCCTCATGTCACTGCCTCTTGATGTGGGGACCCTAAGCAAGTCACCTAGCATCTGAGTCTCGGTTCTGGAATTTGCAAAATGAGATGTGAATTCTGGCCCTGCCTTCCTCACGAAGGGGCTGTGACAGTCCAGGGAGATGACGTGAGTGATGAATGTTTGGCACACTAGGAAGTGGCGGAATATGACTATTTCCGCGCCGGCCCCATCTGCCGCCTGCTCAGCACCCACAGTGGCAGATATGTCACATGACGTTTCCATGAATTCTTGCCATTAGGAATTCCCAACACCCACGCTTTTTCCCTTCTGAAAGTTCTGCTGCATAAAAGAGGCAGAGAACAAGCCACCCCCTCCTCTGCTTCTCTGGATAATCCCCCAAGCATCTCTCCCCTACACCACTCCTCCCTGCCTGTCAAGCATCTGCGGAATTCCAGCTACTCCAACGTGCAAACCGTTCACACCAGAGATGACCAGTGGTTTGGAAAAGCCAGATCATTTGCCATTTCTCCTTTGTAAAAGGTCTTTGGGGACACGATTAACAAAAGCTAAGATGGGAGGAAAGGACAGAAATGAGAGTCCCAAGTTTTTTTTTTTTTTTAATGTTTTCAACGAGCTGACTGTGACTTGAAACAAGAGGCCAGACCTGGGCAGCCAGCAAGCTACGATGAATAACGCTGCCAGTGAGAGTCCTTTTTTGTCTATTCACATCCCGCTTGTGCCCTAAGACAGGGCATGATGTATGGCAAGTGTATTAATGTTCCCCACGGGGCAGGACACCACTTGGTTTAGTAAGTGGCTCGAGCCATCCCACACAAGCTGGCCATTGGCTCCTGCGTGCAGATTGCCCCTCTCGACACTGGCCTCGGTGCCTCTCAACAACCTCCATGACAAGAGCTGCTATTCATGGAGCACCTCCAAGGTGCCAGGCGCAGTTAGAGGTACCTACCATGTGTTAGTGAATGTAATAAATCTTCACCAATTTCTCTTTCAGGTCGGAATATCGCTCCCATTTTATTGCTGGAGAAACTGAAGTTTGGAGCGGGGCAGTCACAGGGGCCAGGGACACGGGGTTACCATCAGTCAAGGCTGGGACTTAAACCCAGGTCATGTGCCTCCCAAAACCGTGCTGCTCTCAAATACTCCACCAAGGGAATTCAGACTCCAGTGCTCTCTGGGACAGGCAGGTAAAGTGAAGACAGGCCAGGTGGGGACGGTGGTGAACTGATGACACACACCCATCTAAGGGGAAATGCAGCCACTCTGAGGTACCCCAATGACTTGCATGAATCTCACGCACATTCAGCCACAGGTGAAAGAAGCCATCTTGCAAAAGCAAAACTATAGGAACCAAAAACAGATGAAGTGGCTGCTAGGAGCTGAGGGTCAGGGAGAGCTTGACCATGAAGAGGCAGCAGGAGGGAATTTGGGGGACAGTAGAAACACTCTGCAACTTGGTGGTGGTTGCACAACGGGATGTTCATCAAAGCTCCTATGACCAAAAGCTAAAAAGCCTGAAATTAACCATATGTAAAGTAGATTTTAAACAAAACAGGACAAAATAGCAAATCTGTGGACTAGGTCCAAGCTGCGGGCTACTGTTTTGTCATCTCTGCCCCACCCTCCACATCATTAACATCCGTCACACACGGCGATGAACATGCAGGGCTCGTGGGTGTGACTGATAGGGGAAGAGGTGAGCGGAAGGTACTGACTCGCCGGGACTTGAACCCTTTCTAGTTTCATCACTTACTGGTGGAGTGACCCTGGGCAAATAGCTTTCTCTCTCTAAGCCTCAGTCCTCTCTGTTTCAAAGAGAGGTGAGGACACTTTTCTTTGCATTGCTGTTGTCAAAATTAGATGAGATCCTAGAGATAATGCTCCCAGCAGCACATGGCAGATGCTCAATAAATTTTCCTGTCCTTGGAAATGTCCATGGCCTCCTAGGAGTCACGTGGGCCCAGCGATCATCCCCTTTTATGACTAGATTTCCCAGGGGCCCCTCCTAGGTCATCTTAGCCCACCTAGAAGCTGGGAAAAAGCCAGCTAGGCCCGGGACTTGCTCTTTCTCCTGCTAGCTTCCCTGGGGAGTCCCTAGCGTAGCCACCCACAGAGACCAGGTGGGATACGTAACTGCCCAGCCCCGGCCCACATTGCTATGGGTGAGTTCATTGAACCAGTTGGCTGTGGGGCTTAACAGGAAGACAAAACAGCAAGGTAGTTAAAAGCGGGGGCTCTGGAGGCAAACAGACCTGGTGGGTTCAAGTCTTTTTTTTGTTTTGTTTTTTGGAGACAGAGTCTTGCTCTGTCACTCAGGCTGGAGTGCAGTGGTGTGATCTCAGCTCACTGCAACCTCTACCTACCAGGTTCAAACAGTTCTTATTCCTCAGCCTCCCGAGTAGCTGGGATTACAGGCATATGTCACCAAGCCCGGCTCATTTTTCCATTTTTAGTAGAGATGGAATTTTGCCATGATGGCCAGGCTGGTCTCCAACTCCTGGCCTCAAGCGATCCTCCCACCTCAGCCTTCCAAAGTGCTGGAATTACAGGTGTGAGCCACAGCACCTAGCTGGGTTCAAGTCTCAACTCCCACTTGTCAGCTAAAAGACATTGAACCACTGGCGTATGCTCCCTGAGCTTTGATTTCCCATCTGTAAAACAAGCATGCAAGGAGCACCTGGTTCCCAGACCTGTGGAGAGGATCCAGTGTGATGATGCTGCCATGTCCGGCACACCATAGAGCCCAGCCGACTTGCCTGGATCTTCCAGATCAAATGCTGCTGAGTATTACTCTGCCCAGGAATCCCTCTGGGGATGAGTATTTATAAGGATTACATAAGATAAAGTTCCCAGTGAGGTATGTGGCACTTAACAGATGCTTGATAAATTGCAGGTAATTTTATGATCATCTTGGTTGCTACTAGTGAAAGAACACGACCCAGAGGCATCAGAGCAGGCATAGGCCATGTCCAAATGGGATAGCTGGCTGGGCAAGGTGGTTCACATGTGTACTTCCAGCACTTTGGGAGGCCAAGGTGGCGGATCATGAGGTTAGGAGTTTGAGACCAGCCTGGCCAACATGGCGAAACCCCATCCCTACTAAAAATACAAAAATTAGCTGGGTGTGGTGGTGGGCGCCTGTAGTCCCCACTACTCAGAGGCTGAGGCAGGAGAATTGCTTGAACCCAGGAGGTGGAGGTTGCAGTGAGCTGAGATTGTGCCACTGCACTCCAGCCTGGGCAACACAGTGAGACTCCATCTAAAAAAAAAGGGATAGCTGGATTCTTGAATCCAAAATGCCATATATTACTACAAAATCAAAAAGAACCTGGGCCTTATGGTAGTCCCAGACATGAATCAAAAGAAACCTGGGGCCTCCAGACATCCAGCAGACACTAAGCATTGATCCCCCCAAGGGTGAAAGGACAATATTCTGGAAACAGACCCCCCTTACAGGAGGTCACCGCGCAAGTCAGAAACGAATCCCACAGTAGGAGAGAGCCTCGGTTTCTCGACTGAGGCACAGAGTACAGCCAACTCCTCCCAGACTGTCACAGGCAGGCAGGCCGCCCCCGCCCTCATGAAGGGAATCCATAATCATAGTAGGTAGGATAATTAGGCAGTCACAGAAAGGAAGGCTGGGAGAGAAAAATTAGATTATCAGCTGCACCGAGGGCCAGGAAGGAAATCTTTCTCCCCCATCTTGGGTCGTTAACCAGCTGTGTGTGTTGCTCAACTCGACACTCAGCAGGAGCCCATCTGGGCAATAGTATCACTGTATGTTCTTTTCTAACTCAAACAATATTATGCAAACTTGAGTAGAGGTCTCTAGAGTCACGCGTAGCATTAGGACGATGGATGGATTTGGGTTTTACTACTCAGACTTTGTTGGCTGAGCATTTTTCTCCTGGACCGAGGGAGGGAAGGGTCTAACACTCTTCCTCCCTCCTTGCTGAAGTTATTTCTACCTCTGCAATCAACGCACCCCTGGGCTGCACCCCTCTCACCCCCAATACACACACACACCAGCTGGGAGGGAACAGGCAGGAACAATAAGGAAGGCTGCTCAGCCCACAGGGACTCTGCCCAGTGCCTCCCTTACTTGTCACAAGTCAGGCGGGGAAGATGAGGGAGTATTTAGTTTTAAGCCACTATGCTCTCTGACCATCTAAAAGGATTCCTTTTTCTTATTTGCCAGTCTCCTGGGCAACCCTGGGATGAGCCAAACTCTCTCTGGCCGCCTTTTCTGCTCAGTCTAGTGCTCATCATTCAAGCCTGTCCAAAAACCTCCTCCTCCGAGAAGTCCTTCTTGACTCTTTCACTGTGGATCTCATCTTTCTTTCAAAATTCTTTTTTTTTTTTTCAAGATTTTCTAAAAACCAGTGTACAGATGTCAAGAGCTCTGTGTACAGCAATGAACAAGACACATCCCTACCCAGGAGGTGCTTTCTGAAAACTGGTTGCCATGTGACTCAGCCTCTGGTTCCATCCCATCTCATGGTGTTTCCATCTGGCACAGGTGGTGTGGGTGAGCAGGAGAGTCAGGAAGATCCAAGGTTCAAGTATTAGCTCTGCTTCCTCCTTCCCGTGTGACTTTAAGCAAGCCACTGAGCCTCTCTGACTGTCTTCCTCGCTTGGAAAAATGTGGATAATAGTAATTACCACTTAGGGTTGTTGTAACCAATGGGTTAACGCAGGTCAAGGGCTTAAAATACTGCCTGGTACATCTAAGTGCTCAGTATGAATTATCCTGTTATCCTTATAACAGGCACTTGATACATTGTTAATATTTTTATTAGTAAATTTCAATTTAATAGTAAATGATTTCCTTCAAGTGTCTTGTCAGTTCCTTATCAGCAGTAATGGCCCTCTGTCCCCTACAATGCCTGCCAGCAGAAAACAGAGACATTTGGAGTTTAATATTTGTTGATGGTGAATGAGCTTTTGCTCCAGTATAAAGATTAATAGCTGCAAGTGTTTTCCAAACAATAGCAGCCAGTCTTTATTAACATGCGCTGGCTTAGTATGTGGCTTGTTATTTACAGACATCATATCACGGAGCCCTTGCAGTGGTCCTAGGAGTTTGTTCCTGGACTCCAGGTCCGAGGCCACAGGAACACTTCCTCCCTTCCACTCCTGCAACCTTTCCTGCCTGGGCCTCTCAGCCTTCTGGAATTTTTATGTCTCCCTTCCCCAACTCCTTACCTGGATAAGACCACAGGCTCTGGAGTCAGGCAGGCCTGGTTGGAATCCAGCTTCTAAGCATCTTTCAAAGGGGGCTATTCAAATGCTTTCTCTAAAAAGGTAACTAAAGATGATATGACTTAACGCATCAGTGAAGCCTGGTAGGTAGTAAATGCAATAAATATTAACTCGCTATCGCCGTCATTGCCCTAATTGGTGGTGTCAGTAGTATTTACAGAATTAAGGCCAAGGACTGTGTCTTGTTTCTCTGTAAGACAAGGCGTTACAGACTTATCTCTATAACCCAAGTCCACATGTTGACGCCGTCCCCGCGTGATTCATGCGCATGTTCAAGTTTAAGAGGCACTGACACAGAAGGCCAAAGTTGCTAACTCGCATGTCCGCAGCGGCTAGAAGCAGCAGGAATAAATTAATGAAGTGACCACTGAGGGCTTTGAGGAGATGGAGCAATGTGACTCCTCACAGCTCCTTCAGATTGGACTAAAGGTAGGCACCTGACTTAAAGCCAGAAAAGCCACTGGCTGGCTGGGAGCCAGTCAGATTGAGTCTCTTGTCCAACTCTGCAAGACGAGTAGAAGGATGTTGCTGGTCAGACCCAGGTGGGCCTGAGGTTGAGATGAGTAGGCTTGGGCCCTGGGCATTCCCACGGTCTGGGGAAATCAAGCCAGAGACTGGGGCAGGCCCGCAGGTAGCAGCAGAAGTGGGCAACCATGTGGCCCCCTGGAGAGACAGACAACAGGCTGGGCTGACCGCCCTTCCTGAGATGGAGCACCTGATTCCTAGAGTGTCCCTTTGTCCCGTTCAACCAAACGATCTCTTCAAGCACTTCAAAATACCCTTCAGGCATGAGAAGACGGGAATTAAATAAATCCCTTAAATAGAAAAGTATTCAGTGGCTTAAAGAGATAAGGATAATCCTCATGGACTGACACACAAAGATCTCAAAGGCTTTATTTAAAAGTAAAAAATTGGCCCAGTGTAGCAGCTCACTCCTGTAATCCCAGCATTTTGGGAGGCTGAGGTGTGTAGATCACTTGAGGTCAGGAGTTCAAGACCAGCCTGACCAACATGGCGAAATCCCGTCTCTACTAAAAATACAAAAATTAGCCGGGCATGGTGGCAGGTGCCTGTAGTCCCAGATACTCAGGAGGCTGAGGCAGGAGAATTGCTTGAACCCAGGAGGCAGAAGTTGTAGTGAGCCGAGATCGTGCCCCTGCAGTCCAGCCTGGGCAACAGCAAGACTCTGTCCCAAAAAAGAAAAAGAAGAAAAATACTTTATAACCTCAGGGGCCGACAGTCGAGGTAAGCACATTCAACAAAGTATTAAATATATGTGTTAATGTATGCATTAAAAATATTTTTTTAAATTGGCTTCAGTGATTGAGTTAACTCCAACTTCTTCAAACTCCTTTCTCCTCTACAGGAACCATTTTCAATCTCTTTAGTCATCTTGGCCACACCTCCCTGGGCCCCTATCCGTGTCTTTGCATGTTTTTTTTTTTTTTTTAAAGTGACCAAAGCGGGGTTTAGAATTCCACTGAAGGCCTGGTGCAGGGTGCGGCTTTATTCATCACAGTCTTTGGAACACGCCCCCAGAATCTTGCTGACTCCATTCAGGGACAGTCAACAATGACCATCAACCCCAATTTCAATTTGGAGGGCTTTTGTCTGATCCATCCTCTTTTATCCTGCCTCCGGATTGCATGAGCTTTGTTGTGGCTCTTTTCTGGGCGCTTGGGGATATTATTAAAATTAAGTGACATTTATCGAGTCCCTACTATGTGCAAGAACTGTGCCAGACCCTTCATGTCTATAAACTCGTTTGGTCCTTCCAGCAACAGCTCTGTGGGGGGTAACATTGTCTTTGTTTCATAAGTGAAGAGACTGGGGCTCAGTGAGCTGTGACATGTCATTGGTCACACAGCTGGGGAGGGACACAGCTGGGGTTTGAACCCATGTTCTTCCCACGCCACGTGGAAACCACTGTTTTTGTTCATAAAACAGTATAATTTCATCTCATTCTGTTTTTAGAATATCATTTTCCTCTGTTGTTCAAAGCTCTTTGAATTCTATTTCTGTCTTCCAGGATATTAACGCTGCCTCTTAAATATCATCTACATGTTTAATGAAGCAGATTCTCAAATCCTTCATCCAGGTTGTCAGCAAGAACATTAAGCGGGAGAGTTCCCAGGAGTTTTTGGAGAGTCAATTACTATTTGGTTGAGATTCTCAAGCCACTTGTTCACTAACCTATCAATCACTTTGTAATATTTATTGACCACTTCCTGTGCCTCTGCTAGGAGGTGTCAGGAGTAGTCCTCAGCTACAAGAATCTCACAGTCTAATTGCACAATGCAGTGTGGTTAGGACCACATTTGCCCACAGGGCCAATAAAAATGACAGGGAAAAATGTTGACTGTAACATTATCTATAATAGTAAGCTCTCTAAATACCATATTAGTAAACTATGGTATGCCTATTTCATGGATGGTTAGACAACCATTAGGATATTTTTGTAAGCATTTGAAACATGGAGAAAAAAATAATGTTAAGGCTACAGTATTATCTATATGGTATGTTTACAGGCCCCTCCTATAATATTGAGCAATGGTCAAAAGTAAAATCCCAGGGTTAAATTATTTGATTATGAAAATAAAATACATAAGGTAATTAAATACCTTTACAAACTTCAAGTATATAAAACCCAACAAGATGTAAAAGCTGTGTGATACATAAAACTTTGGTGAGATGGTTTTTAGGTGGGCTGGACTGAGACTTATATATCAATTCAGTGAAATGTGGGCCAAAGATATCCTTTCTGCCAATTTCCCTAAAGCAAGCAGAAGCATTAATCAATGTTCCAGAGAATTTCTGTTTGCATTATAAATTAGTGTCAGCTGTTTCTAAAATTATCTTGATCAATCAAGCCACATTTTGAGTAGCAAGGTTCCCCATAAGGCACATAACCTTGGCCTTAATATTGTAATAACAACAACATTGCCAATTAGAATAACAAGGTCTTCTCTGATGGCACTTTTAAAATTGCAGTCCCCCAAATGCTTATCCCTTGTCCCTGCATTGTTTCCCCAAAGCACTTACCACCTCTGTCACATCACCGTTTTTCATTGTTTCTTGAGATGCCCTTTGCTGTGAGACACACCATTATTTTACGTACCACTAACAGTGAAACCAAAAATGCCATTTAAATGACACGAAGCCTTAACAAGAGTCCTGAATCCAAATGAATCAGTTTCATCAGCCTCTGAATGTTTTAAAAGTTTGTTCATCTTTCCAAGGGATTTGATCCTTTCCCTTGTGTTTACTCATGCTGATGGGCTAATGGTGATCGTTTCCCTTGTGTTTACTCATGCTGATGGGCTAATGGTAGGCAAGTGTTCTGCACTACTTATCTCAATAATCAAATGCAACACAGTTGCATCTTCCTTGAGTACCTTCCTTGTTTATGTCATACAAAGTACATGGGTGTTGGTTTATAAGAAAAAAATGGAATTATGATTGTCACTCCAATGATAAACATTGGCTTCAGTAACATCAGACAAATGCCCTGCTGTCTGTTCCCCTGCCCTTCTGCAGACATGGTACCAATGCTGAGTCAGATGGGTATAGTGTTAAGATATCTTAAATGGAAATTAAAATCCCCACACATATAATAGTTCCATGTGCTCAGCTCAACAAAAGCGACAGCCATCTGAATGACCTTAATGATGATTTCACAGGAACATACAATGGCAACTATATCTTGACTATTGCCCCCACCAAGAGCAGGCATGAGACAGCAGCAGTTCCATCGACTGCAAAATTATCCCAGTTCCAAAGGTATGAAAATGGGGGATGGGGCTGCATTTCAGAATTTATGAAATCTGCCATTTATGTTACTTGTTTTCATTCCCTGCCCCAACTTAGAAGGGAAGCTCTTTGAGGCAAGGGATTTTCATGTCTTCTATTCTCTGCTATATTTTCAAACTCTAAAACAGCAACAGGGACAGAACAGCCAATATCTGCTGAATGAATGGCTCAGTTTTGCTCTCAATCTGGTCCAATATCAGAACTGTGTCTATTCAGATTATATTATATGGACAGTCCTACATTCGAGCTTTGCTCCCTACTATGCAAATCTTACCTATAATAATTTGGCACAGATACCTCATGCATCAGATGTCACATGTAAGATTATGCCAACATAAAACTTTTATGTACAAATAAAATTTGAAGTTTATTTTACAAGGTTTGTATTTTGACCTCAAACACAATCATTGGCCAACATTTGTTGAATGTGGTTGTTATATTCAGGATGCAATACTACATTCTCAGGGTGCAAAAAGGCACAAGCAAGTGAAAGAGTCAAAGCGTGTTTGTAAAAATACATGGACTGGCACAACTCCTGTTCTGTGCTGACCCAAGCCAACACTGGCCATACCTGATGTCCTTGCTGTTCTCCCTAGCCTCATACCCTCGAAAGAGGAGCTTGCAATCCCCCCCACAAACAGCCACTGGCCCTGTGCCAGTTGCAGGAAGAGGATGTGGAGGGTGAAGGCCAATGCTGAGCAGACCCAGCTATCATTTCTAGAACCATCCTCTGCTTTTCAAAATGTCAAGTCTGTTCTACTGGATTAGAATCACAGCCTTTTCCATTCCCCACCCGACATTTCCCCTAAACCCAATTTGCATTTTATAATTACAAAAACGATGCATGCTTGGGAGTCTACAATTATTTCAAAATTAAAAACCAAAAAGTGACACATGCTTATTGAATTAAAATTATAAAAATTAAGCAGACAAATATGAAGTGCAACTTTCCCATCCATCTCTCAGAGGCAAACCCTGTTTCATTTGTTAAACGTCCTTCCAGACTTCTTCTACATGTACCCAATTTGTGTAAGTTCTCCTGTTGTGAAAGTGGAACCATTCTATACACACTGTTCTGGAATAAACTCTCACCATTTATTGAGGGCATCACATCCATATTCATATCCATGTCTATAGTACAGATATATCTGTACTATATCCGTATCTATACTATAGCTATCTATATCTACAGCCATAGCTGCAGCTACCTCATGTTTTTCCTTTAGAAATCTTTCGTTGGGAAGCTTTGTAAAACTTGTGTATGGTTCTATTGTATGCCTGTACCCCAAGTTTATTCAAGCAAATCTTCTTTATGGATCATCTCCACAGGAGGCGATAAATCACATATACACATATAAATTTTGCCTTTTGTATTTCTGTAGAATACATTTCTAGAAGTAATTTCTGACATGCATCTTTTAATTGATGATACTGATCAATCACCCTGCAAAAAAACTGCACTGTGAGATCCCCCCGCCTTTTTTTTTTTTTTTTTTTTTTTTTTTTTTTTGAGATGGAGTCTTGCTCTGTCACCCAGGCTGGAGCACAGTGCTGTGATCTTGACTTATTGCAACCTTCATCTCCGAGGTCTAGCAATTCTCCTGGCTCAGCCTCCTGAGTAACTGGGATTATAGGCACATATACCGTGCCTGGCTAATTTTTATATTTTCAGTAGAGATGGGGTTTCACTATGTTGGCCAAGCTAGTCTCGAACTCCTGATCTCAAGTGATCTGCTAAAATGCCTCCTAAGGTGCTGGAATTTCAGGCGTGAGCCACAGCACCCAGCCTAGATCCCCATTCTTTTCATGTGCATTGAAATACCAGTTGAGTACCTTATATGTACCAGATTCTCTTGCAGGTGCTGGGGAAACAGCTGTGAACAAAAGGAAGTCCCTGCCCTGGTGGAGCTTGTCATCTAGAGAAGGGAGCTGGACAGTGAACAAATACAGAAGCTATGGGTCACATGATGATAGAAGCTATGGGGAAAAAAAAGCAGAGTAAGGGATAGGGAGTAGCTGGGAGAATGGGGTACATTCAGATGAAAGAGCCAGGATACCTCCTTGAGAAGTGAAGGAACTGGGGCTGGGGAGATGCAGGTATCTGGGGAAAGAACATTCCAGACAAATGGAAAGCACGCCCACCAAACAAGCCAAGGCTCTCTACCAAAACTCTCACCAATGTGGCCATAGTCGTGACTTCTCTATCCTCAGAAATTGGAGGTAAAATAAATACATTTTATTTGAAGTAAAACTTTTTTTCCTCATTTCGTGACCATTTGTAATCCGTTTTTGGGAATTGCCTGTTCTGTGACCTTTGCCATTTTTCTGTAGCGGTGTCTGACTTTCCCTCACAGATTTCTAAGAGTGCTTTCTACTTGAAGGATATTAAGACTTTGTCAATTAGGGTGCAAATATTTCCCAGATCTGCGATTTTTCTTCTGACGTGATCCTCATGTCTTTTTCCATAGGGAAATTGAAAAGTTTTATGTAAACAAATTTACTAATCTTGGATTATTTGGGATTTTGTGGCTTTTCAAATGGCCTCTCCCAGCCCAGAATTATATGAATAGTTTCCAAACATTTGAGTCCTTTTGTATTTTAATACAAAAGGATTAAACTCACCACGGGTAGTTCTAATGTGTGTTAATATGTTTAACACTGGAATTTTTTGTAGGAGGTGGTACAAGTATATGGTACGAGGTGGGAAATTTCACTTTTTTTCAATGGATATTCCAATTATTCTAACCTTGTTTATCAAACAACAACTGGGTGGTTTGAACTCTGAGGCTGGGTTATCTCAGCTAGAAAATAGCTCCACCCTTCACCAGCTTTGGGACCTCAAAGATGTCCCTTCACCTCTGTATCCCAGAACTCTCATCTGTAAAATGGGGTAATACCAGTGTCTGCTCCTACAATGGACCTACGATAATGTGGGACTTCGGTGAGGCTCAAAGTGAGCACAAGGTGAGTCTTGCAACTTGCCCTGGTGCAGGACACACGTCCTGTTGAAGTTAGAACTTGCTTCAGACTCAGAAAGCAATGCTCTTCTGAGAAACATGAACAACCAAAGCTGTGTTATCTCCTGTATTAGCCAACCATTTATGCTGAAAATGGTCCCATAGAAGGGAAGGGAAAGGGTACTTCAGGGTTCCTTTTCCTCTCAGTCCTTCCTTAATCATCAACAAGTCAAAGATGAGGAGTTGGTAACACGTGAGCATAGCAAGAAGTGAAATAAAGGCAGTTGTTAGTTTTGGACAAGTTTTAACTCTTCTGCTAAGAATGAAATATATATCCACGTACAGACTACAAAATAGGAATGGTGTTTTCAGTGATTCCACATATGAGTTAATTGCTGCTATATTTGCATTCTTAACTGGCATATAATATAAAGATGAACAGTAAAATTCATGCTAAACATTTTTTTCTTTACTTGGAAGGACACTAAATAACAAAAAACACTATGATGGGAGAGAGAGTCTATGAAAGAAAAAGAAACAATGTTTTTGTACTTTTAGTGATACCTTTTTTTGCTTTTTGATCAAGAGTCTTACATTTTCATTTCTCAATGGCCCCTGCTAATTATGTGGCCAGCTCCATCCTGGCACATAGCAGGCACTCCGTAAATGTCTGAATAAATCAATGAATGCCCCTGTAGTAAATACTGATAAAGCCTGGGGGGTGGGGGAAGTAGCTGGCACAAGTAAGGTGAATGTGTGCTTCTCTGCCAGCTCTCAGACAGTGGCACAACCATTAACCCAGCTCCATGCTCTGTTATCAGCAGAAGTCTACGTGGGGCAAGAACTTCTCTAACAAGAGCCTTTTCTTTTCTTTCTTTCTTTTTGTTTTTTTGGAGACTGAGTCTTGCTCTGTCGCCCAGGCTGGAGTGCAGTGGCACAATCTCAGCTTACTGTAATCTCCGCCTCCCAGGTTCAAGCAATTTTTCTGCCTCAGTCTCCTGAGTAGCTGGGACTACAGGCATGTGCCACCACACCAGGCTAATTTTTGTATTTTTAGTAGACATGGGCTTTTGCCATGTTGGTCAGGCTGGTCTCGAACTCCTGACTTCAGGTGATCCGCCTGCCTCCCAAAGTTCTGGGATTACAGGCGTGAGCCACCACGCCCGGCCCAAGAGCCTTTTCTATCCGTTGCCATTCTCCTTGCAATCCCCATAGGCCAACAGAGCTCGGGGGCTTGGATGTGAAGAACACCTTCCTGGTAAGATGCTGCCCAAGATTTGTCCCCATCTCTGAGCTCCCTATGCCCCGTGGCTGTTCACTGCAGCCTTCAATTCCCAGACCCGCCACTCTGCAGACTGCTTCCTATCTGCTCCTCTGAGTCAAGGACTGCTCTTGTGCATTTTCTAAAAGTAAGGGCTAAAAGCCACATAATGGCCTGGGCACAGTGGCTCACGCCTGTAATCCCAGCACTTTGGGAGGCCGAGGTGGATGGATGGCTTGAGCCCAGAAGTTTAAGACCAGCTTGCGCAACATGATGAAAACCCAACTGTACAAAATTATACATATTTTGTGTGTATGTAATCACAACCCAAAGCAGCCAGGCGTGGTGGTGCACGCCTGTAGTCCTAGCTGCTTGGAAAGCTGAGTGGGGAGGATCACCTGAGACCAGGGAGGCAGAGGCTGCAGTGAGTGGTGATCGTGCCGCTGCACTCCAGACAGAGTGACAGAGCAAGAGCCAGACCCTGTCTCAAAAAAAAAAAAAAAAAAAGTTACAGCCACACGACGATCTGCCCAATTCATTGAGGAACCTGGAGACGCCATGGACTTCACACTTTCAACATTCTGCATCTTTAACCACATCCTGTTATCAGCCGGCAGTCTAGCTGGGAAGTGCTCCAGCCAGCTCTTTGTGGCTTATCTTTGCTGAAAAGACTAAAGAAAAGAAAATAGACTCCTTCAGACTCTTCACTTAGTGGTTTCCCCTTCCAGACACAGAGGAGCAGTCTTTCCTCCCAACCCCCTCTATTCTTCCACCCAGCATCGTGGAACCATGTGCTTTTGTGTTCTCTCTGTCCTTCGCAGGTTGTAGCTTTGGTCTTTCTAATCTACCCTCCCAGAGGAGTGCTATTTAGTTAGGAGCATTTCTAACAAAAACCAGGTTTCTGTCCACTTCCCCGGGCATTCTGGTTTGCCCTTGAACTCAGTATCAAGTTCTGGGCTTAGCCAGTGTGGCATCTTACTCCCCTCCTACTGATCTTCTTGCACCACCATCGTGAGGACCACGTGTGTACAGGCACGTGCAGACAGATCCTATCAGTCGCAGCTACCATGGGCTGAGCCACTGAGTGCCTGGTTGTCTACACGCATCATCTCATTGTTTTCTCAGAACAACCCGCTATGAGGGGAAAGATTATAATCGCCATGTCACAGAAGAACCAACCAAAGCGCAGAGTCGTTAGGAAACAGCTCATGAGTGATGGGTGGGAAACAAACCCGGACCCTGACTCTCAAGTCCATGCCCCTCCACTCCCCACGCTGTTCCGTCCACACCTGGGCACACGCACGCCTGAGCATGCCAGTGGCCAAGCACGAGGTCTCCCTTAACAGCAGCTCCTCCTGGCCCTGAAATCATTCTGCATTCTTCCCATATCCATTTGTTCTTTACCTGCTGACATTCACTAGGTGGAGATTTAAGAATTCCTCTTCCTCTTTTTAGATTTTCCCTTCCATCCCATAGATCTGTTTGAATCCAACCCTGGCCAGCACTTTCCCAGACCAGAAAGTGCCTCAGAGCACATAGGGAACCCCATCACACCCCAATATGGATCCCTGGAGCCCCAGATCCACTGAGTGAGGACCTCGAGGTGAGCCCAGGCATCTGCATTTTAACGCATGTCCAGGACTCTGCCCCAGCAGGTGAACATACACTGGTGTTTGGGAACCACTGAGTCCTTTACCTCACTGTTGCTGCACAGGAATCACCTGGAGTTCTTATTGAAACGCAGATTCTGGTTCAGCAGGGCTGGGGCTGCGCCTGGGCCTGAGATTCTGTTGATACAGCAGATTCCGGGGCCGTACATTGAGTAGTGAGGGTTTAGGTCAGTGATTCTCAGCCCTGACTAAACACTGGCATCACCTGGGGAGCTCTTAGCTCTAAGCTGCCTGGGTCCTGCCCCCAGGAATCATACAATTGTTTTAGAATCAAGCCAGTGTCCCCCTGCTCAATGTGCTGAATCTGACTTGTGCTGGCTTGGGAAAGCCTAATGTTACATTTTTAGGAATTGTGTGGACCAGTTGATAAACAGAACCACTATTAACCATCAAATTATATAAACAGAATTAAATAAATTATATTTAAAAGAAAGACTGTACATAATTACAACCCAACACTTCCTAATCATTTAACTGCATTTCACTCACTCTATGCTGTTAAGGGTATTTGTGTCTATTTGATTATTTGCGTACCTGTGTGGTGGAGGGGCTACTTCGTATTTCTTCCCAATTCCGCGCCCACTCAGTGACATCAGCCTTGGTGGGAGTGTTTCTGCCTCGGAAAACTGCAAACACTACAGATCAGGGTTTACTTCCCCAGAAAGCTGGTTGTGAGACATTTACCAGTGCACCTGCAGCCCTCATTACCTACAGACATTACAATCACCTGAGGTGCTTGATAAAAGTGCAGCTGGCATCTACCTAAGATTCCTGAATCCAACTCTCTGGGCATGGGAACTGGGGATCTGGGACCTTTTTAGAATAAGTGACCCAGGTGATTTCTTATCCACAGTGAAGTTACTTTAGAATAAGGATCAAACCCTCCTAATTAGCAAAACTCAAGTTGGATTAAGATACTCACTAGGCACCCACTTCTTTTTGCTCTAAGAAATTATTTCCAAGGCCTTTTGAAAGCCTTTTTATCTGAAATCCCTATTCCATCAAAATTCTGGGCAGAGCACTTTTTCTCCCCAAGACATGAGCAGGATGTTGTATCAGGAAGTTCAGTGGAGGCCTTGTCACCTAGTTGTCCTTGCATCCGACCTCACACCCAAAAGCATCGGCCTCTCATTTTTCCCTAATAAGGATGGTGTGTTGGCCAGAATTTTCCATGCTCCAATGTCTCATCAGGCTTATGTCCAAGCTCAGACTATTTTGAAATGGTTAGAAAGAACTGAGTGAAGAAACTAGGCTATTACATAAAAGTTCTGCCAGCCAGGTGTCGTGATGAATGTCTGTAATTGCAGATTCTCAGGAGGTTGAAGCAGGAGGATTGCTTGAGCCCAGGAGTTTGAGGCTGTGCTGTGAGGGTCCCTGTGAATAGCCACTGGGCTCTGACCTGTGTGATGTAGCAAGATCCCATCTTTGAAAGAAAAAGAAGCTCTGCCAAGCTGTATCCTATAAATCTTAATTGAAATTTGTCAAGGTTTGCCCATCCCTGGGATCATGAAACTGGGGAAAAAGTGGTGGGAATGATCCTAAAACCCTTGTGTTCTAACCAACAGTTATTAAGCCCAATAGTTCCCTCACTTTAGGGATTTCCTCACTTGTTCCTCCAGCAAACTGACAAATAGGTATCATCATGTTACAAATGAGGAAATGGTTTGATTTAAGAAATTTGCCAGATGAGTGACATTCCTCAAGTCTTAACCTCTAATGATGTATATGAGTTTTCTATTGCTACATAACAAGTTACCACAAACTGGTAACTTAGAACCACACACATTTATTATTTTAAAGTTTCCACAGCTCTGGGGTCCAGGAAAAAGGGTTAATTGGATCCTCTGCTCAGAGGCTTCCCAGGCTGAAATCAAGGTGTTGGCTGCAGTTGCAATTCCCATCTGAGTTTCTGCTAAAGCCAAGTACCACTTAGATTATTATTTACTTAAATTTTTCATTAATAAACTCAGTCTTGCCCTAAGCAATAATATCCATTCAATTGCCAAGTTTGACCATCAGATTTTCCTTTTTTCTTAATATGATCAAATAAACATATCACTATTTTAAAAGTTTTAACTGTTGCATCTAAAATTGTGTGCACTGATTGTACCCACACCACACTTTACAATTATTTCCCATACCACACCTGGACTTCATGACACTCCATCCTACACTAACAGCCCCCGGGTACCTTACAAATGTTTTCTGTTGTCAATCAGCTACAGAGAATCTACAAGGTCCAAGACCCGGGTAAGTGGGGAGCCTGCAGACAGGTGCATGTTTTTTCATAAAGAGGCCTCCATACATTTGATAGACACATTATCAGCATTGGAAATTAATTTTCACAATGTGTCCTCAAGTCTATGTGACGTTTTGAGAAGCTTAGAAGACATCTTCCAATATGCCATGTCATTTAATCTTCACAAATTGTGAGGTAGTCACCATCATCCCCACCTCATAGGTAAGGAAATTGAGACTTGGGAAAGTTATAGGACAGACTGAAATGCAAACTTAGAGGTCTTCTGATTCCATTCAGCAATGTTTTCCATAGCATCATCACTCTTTCCAAACAACCTGCTAGTTCTCCACCAGCGACCATTTTTCTTTCTCTCTTAGTGACAGAGGTCACATTCCTAGCAGCTATGCATTGTGGCTGAGCACGTGGCCACTAGGAATAAAGACTGCATTTCCCAGCTTTCTTTGCAGCTAGGAGTGGTCATGTGACTCAATGCTGGCCAATAGGGATGTGAGTGGAAAAGATGGGAAGAGTCCTTCAAGTGAGTGATCTTTCTTTGTCCTTTCTCTTTCCTGATGGCTGGAATGCAGCCATGATGGCAGGAGCTGTAACAGCCCTCTTGGACAATGAGTTGACCTTGGGAAATGGAAGATATGCATAGGGAAGCAACAGGCCACCTGGAGACTTTATGGAGCAGACTGCCCTGCCCACCTTACACTGCCTCTCCCTGGACTGTTACAAGAGAGTGAGACAAACTTCTACCTTATTTAAGCTACTGTTATTTGGGTCTCTTTATTCACAGCCAGACCTTTTCATAACAAATATAAAGTCATAATGAGGAAGGAAAATGCCAAAGTTTCAATGTCCCCATTTTAAAGAACAAGTCCCCTTTTTCTTGGAAACAGAACACCTGGCCCACAGTGGGACTGTGGGAGAAGAGAGGTGACTTGAGTCAGGATCCTCAGATGGCACCCGGTAAACATTCACCCACTCAGGTAGAGCCTGAATTCAAGGCTTCAGGACCTGCCACCTACAAGCAGTCTGGGACCACAAAGCAGTTTGTTCTGACAGCTCCTCTTAATGATGTGTTTCCTGTAAGCCAGCTCCTCACCAATAACTCAGAAACACAAAATCAAAGCAGCCCTACCAGGTGCTGGCAAATATCGATCAAAGCCAACAAGGCTGGCAGAATTCTGACACCTCCTTCCCTGAGCTTGCCCAAGAATTTGGGAAATAGTATATGACAGTAATAAAGAGCAATTCAAACTTCATTAGGGGATGGAGGGAAAATGAGCCCAAGCCAAAAATGCCCACCCAGAGATGGCAGGGAGAGAGGGAGTCATTTTTGGCAGGAACACGTTGGACAGGCACGGAGGGTGATGTTGGATAGAGGAAGGAAAGAACGGACGTTTCTTGAAGTATCTCCAATGTTGACTCAACTCTATTGGGTCTATAGAGCTGGTCCAGCCCCTGGAGTTCTACCATGGCATTTTCTCACTTCTTGAATTGTTATTTCGCACATCAACAATAACTGGAGGTGGAATCCTTCCCAATAGCAGGCACCTCCAGCCCCAGCTCCCCACTGGATTCCTACCAGGCAGCTTTCCATGATGCTGCCAATATGTGATCTCTCTAGTATTGATTCTCACTGCCATTTTCCATTAGCTCAAACAAGGGAGATGATACTGGTGACCTAGTAGAAAGAAAAGCAATCTATTGGATACCAGTATTCAGAACTGGGGAAATACCGATGCTGTTTGACTTAGGGTGGGGTTACATCGTGATAAACCCACTGTAAGTTGAAAATACTGTAAGTCTAAAATGCATTTAACACACCTAACCTACCGAACATCATAGCTTAGCCTAGCCTATCTTAAACGTTCTCAGAACACTTACATTAGCCTACAGTTGGGCAAAGTCATCTAACACAAAGCCTATTTTATAACAACATCTTGAATATCTCGTGCAATTTATCAAACACTGTACTGAAAGTGAAAAACGGAATCGTTGTATGGGTATGGTTTCTTCTAAATGTGCGTTGCTTTCAAAACATCATAAAGTCATAAGTCAAACGCTTATAAATCAGGGGCCGTCTGCAATGGTGACCATTACATTACTATTTATTTCTTGCTCACAATGTGTCAGTCATTGTGTTGGGTAATTGATATCTTTATTGGCTAATGTTTATGAAGTATTCACTATACGCCAGACCCTATGTTAAACACACATTTTACATATATTAACTCATTTAATCCTCTCAATACTCCTAAAAAGTAGGTACTATTCTTATCCCTATGTTACTGATGAGGAAACTGAGGTATAGCAGTGGGGGAATTTCTCAATCACATAGCTAGGAGGTGAATAAAGTCAAGACTGAAATACAAAGCACTTCCTGCCCCCTGAGGGGCATAAAACATGAACAAGTACAGAACTGTTCATTCAGTGAAAACTTAGCTTGGGGCGGAGCAAGCAAGACAGAAACATTTGCACACCCATGACTACATCCTCTTACCCAGCCTTATCTTTCTCAGAACTTACCACTATAATACGAATTGTTCACGGTCACGATCCTACCTTCACATATCAACTCCATGAAGACACTATTTTTTTCTTTCTTTTCTTTTTTTTTTTTTGACAGAGTCTTGCTCTGACACCTAGGCTGGAGTGCAGTGGCGCGATCTGGGCTAACTGCAACTCCACCTCCCAGGCTCAAGGGAGTCTCGTGCCTCAGCCTCCCAGGCAGCTGGGATTACAGGTGTGCACCACCATGCCCAGCTAATTTTTATATTTTTAGAAGAGATGGGGTTTCGTCATGTTGGCCAGGCTGGTCTCGAACTCCTGGCCTCAAGCAATCAGCCCACCTTGGCCTCCCAAAGTGCTGGGATTATAGGTGTGAACCACTTTGCCCAGCCTTTTTTTCCTGTTTTCTTCAGTGCTATTTCCCGAGCTCCTAGGACAGTGCTAAGCACATAGTAGGTGCTCAGTTAATATTGGAGGAAGGAGAAAGAAAGAGGGTTGGAGGAAGGGGAGAAAATGTCAAAGAATGTTTAAGAGCATGGAGAAAAAAAAGTTCTGAGGACAGACAGCCAGACAGCATTATAGGGGAAAGAAGGGATAGGCAAGTAGGTCACAGAATAAGCCACTGGGCTCACACTTGAGTGAGAGTACAAGGAAAAACTCTGAAATAGGCTATGATTGGAAACAATGGCCCACAAAACTACATTGAAAATGATACAAAGAAATTAACAGTTGGCCTCAGCTCGGGCAGACAACAGGGCATGGTAGGGACAGCATCAAACTGGAAAAGCCATGCTTTTTCTGGCGAGGTGATGCTGGGGGAGGCCAGGGGGCTGTGTTTGATTCCAATCAATTCGTCACACTGGAAAAATTTGATTTTTTGCAGCCTCCAAATCATATTTTTGTGAAATATTTCAACTTTTTATATTGGCCTCAAATTCGAAGTTATTGTAAAATGCTATAGGAATGAGATGGGGGTCGAGGAGTTGGACTAACCCACCCACACAAAATTATAAAATCTGGGCCACATATTTTTAAAAACAACTACTTGAAGGCTCTGGAGAACAACCAGAAACAGAGAAACGAGAGGAGACTCTACCCTTAAAGACAAAGTGTGGGATTTGCATATTAGTGACTTTTTGCCTGAGGGTACTCGCCAATCCACAAGCAGCTAAGAGTGACAAAAAGCTGCAGTTTACCAGCTGGAGGTGTCAAAGGTAGAGCACTGGAAAGCAACTGGAAGATTAGGTGGTCGATCCCGGGAGAGGAGGAACTGCCACTGGAATTAGCCCTCACATCTCTATATAAAATGCACCCAAATTCTTAGCTGACTACAAAACTACACCGGTCAGGGAAGACCCAGGAACTACAGTGAAAAAGCAGCAGCGAGAAACTCAGAGAACTGAGTCAGAGTTCCTGCTGACATTGAGGGAGGTGGAATTTGGAGGATGAGCCTATCCAAATTAATTGCCTGCTAGAAAAAAATAATAACTCTTCAAAGGAGCACAACAGAACCCAGAATCTCTACAACATATCATTCATGACATCTAGCAGTGAATCGTAAGTCATTAAACACACAAGGAAGCCGGAAAAGGTGGATCATCATCAAGGAAAAAAAGCATTTAATGGAAAATAATCCCAGATGTTGCAATAATTTCAGGCAAGAAATTTAAGGCAACTATTATAAACATGTTCAGGGACTTAATGTCACCTAATATAAATGTAATTGGAGTCTCAGTAGAAGAGAGAATGCATGGGCAGGAAAAAATTTGAAGAATTAAAATAGCCAAACACTTCCCAAATTTGATAAGAGACATCAACTTACAAGTCCAAGAAGTTCAGCAAACCTTAAATAAGATAAATACAATAAAAGCTCTACATAGGCACATTACAGTCAAATTCCTGAAATCCAAATATAAAGAAAAAGCCTTGAAAGTAGTTGGAGAAAAGCAATGTATTACATACTAGCAGATAATGATAAGAATTATGGCTGACTTCTCATTAGAACCAATTAAAGCCAGAAGAGGAGGGAGTAACGTCTTTATGATATTCAAAGAAAAAAAACAAGAATCCATAATTCTTTATCAAATGAAATTATCCTTCAAAAATTAAAACAAGGCTGGGCACAGTGCCTCATGCCTGTAATCCCAACACTTTGGGACGCCAAGGCAGGAGAATCACTTGAGCCCAGGAGTTTGAGACCAGCCTTGGCAATGAAGAGAGGCCCTGTCTCTACAAAAATTAAAAAATAAAAATTAGCTGGGCATGGTGGTACATGCCTGTAGTCCTAGCTTCCTGGGAGGCTGAAGCAGGAGTATCACTTGAGCCCAGAAGTTAGAGGTTATAGCAAGCTATGACTGCGCCACTGCACTCCAGCCTAGGTGACGGGGCAAGACCCTTTCTCAAAAAAAAAAAAAAAAAAAAAAAAAGCAAAGAAAAGAAAGCAAAATAAAGATATTTCAAATAAAAAAAGACAGAGAGAATTCATCACCATAATCCATAATCTTCTCCTATAAGAACAACTATAGAAAGCTTTTCATTCTGAAATGATATCAAATGGTAATTAACCTACAGGAAGAAATGACAATCACCAAAAACAGCAAATGTTTCAAACTGCCCCATCATCTCATGAATTATGTGAAAGAGAAAACAGATAAAAGTGGCATGTATGTGAAATCTTGTCCCTCAAACAATAGAGCTTTAAACATCTCTGATGTCTGCCTCCCAGGTGTGAAGGCAGTGATGTACTCCAGGACAGGGGAGACAATCCTATGAGCGTCTTTTCCTCTCCCTTCACTTTTTGGTCCCTGCAGACAAGTTTTGAGGGGCAAACCCTGAGGTTTTGTAATCTAGGCCATGCTGAAGACTCACCTGGCATGTCCATAGCCCCTGAGCATTGGGGGTGAGGCTGGCTTGGGAAGTTCCACAGATCCTGCTGTCTCTGTGCTTACAAGCAGGTCAAAAGTCTCAGCCAGGCGCAGTAGCTCACATCTGTAATCCCAGCACTTTGGGAGGCTGAGGCAGGTGGATCACTTGAGCCTAGGAGTTCAAGATCAGCCTGGGCAACATGGTGAAACCCCATCTCTACAAAAAATACAAAAACTAGCCAGGCATGGTGGTGCAGTGGTGGCTCATGCCTGTAATCCCAGCACTGGGAACAGGAAACCCACAGGAGGCGACCTGCTTGCTCTAGGAAAAGGCCCGAAGAGGTCAGGAGACCTGAGTTCTAGTTTGGAATCTTCCAGACTCACTGAGCTGTTCTTCAGCCTCTCTTTCTCAAAAAGGAGAGATTGATTGAGGGGGAAAAAAAAAAAAGGTGGTCTCAACCTTTTCTACCTTGCTGTACTGTTGTGAAGTTCAAACATGCATCAGCTCGCTGGAAATGCTTGAAGCTCTTGAGAAATACAAAGGATTTTTACAAAGAAGGGCCCCTCCCATACACATGCTATACTGTTTTCAGTGTATAAAAATCCAAAAGACAGCTGGGTTAAAAACACTTGGGATTGGTGAAGACACGAAGAAATTGCAACCCTTATGCATTGCTGGTGGGAATGTAAAATGGTGCACCCACTGTAGAAAACAGTACAGTCGTTTCTCAAAAAACTAAGCATAGAGTTACCATATGACCCAGCAATTCTGATTCTAGGTATACACCCAACAGAACTGAAAGGAGGGTCTCAAAACAGATACGTAGACACTAGTGTTGATAGCAGCATTATTCACAACAGTCAAAAGGCAGAAGCAACCCAAATGCCCATCAAGAGAAGAATGGATAAACAAAATGTGCTATATCTATACAATGGAATATTATGCAGCCTTAAAAAAGGAAGGAAATTGTAACACATGCTACAACATGGATAAACCTTAAGGACATTATGCTAAGTAAAAGAAGGCAGACACGAAAGAACAAATATTGCATAATTCCATTTATATAAAGTACTGAAAATAGTCAAATTCATAGAGACAGAAAGCAGAATGGTGGTTTCCAGGGGCTGAGAGGAGGGAGTTCATGGGTACAGAGGGGAGTTCACGGGTACAGTTTCAGTTCGGGAAAACGAAAAGGCTCTAGAGATGGATAGTGGTAATGGTTGCACAACAATACAATTATACTTACTGCATTGTACACTTAAAATGGTTAATTTTGTGTTATGCACAAGGGTGTGAATGCACTTAATGAATTACGCACTTAAAGTGGTCAATTTTTTGTATATTTCACCATAATTTTTTTTTAACTTTTAAAAAATCAGCTGGAAGCCCCCAGGACACAATGGATTTTTTAAACTGAAATTTCCTTTGGGTATAGACTCCGGTGTTCCAGATATGGAGGCCAGTCCAACGTCATTCACAAGCCTCGGGGCAATAGGGACAGCAGTTGTGCCCAGGATCTAGAAAGAAGAGAGATGTAGCCAGGCACATGTGTTCATTTCCTCCGTCCAGAGCCTCCTTCTCACTCAATGTTCCTCCAAGGCACAATTTCATTTTGGTAGTTTCCAATGTACCCTTTCCCTCCTACACCAGACTGGCCATGTGTAATATTAAAAGTAATGGCAGAAACAGCAATTACTTTTGTACCGACCAAATAATATTTATTAATAAAGCCTTTTATTGGGTGAACTCATTTAGTCCTTGCAACCCCAAGAGGTTGGGGTACTGCCATTGCCTTCATGTCGCAGAAGAGGAAACAGGCACAGAAGTGTTCAGTCATCTGCCCAAGGTCACTAACACGTGCAGTGGGGGACAGAGATGAGACACAAATCAGGCGGGCTGGCTCTACAGCCACCTTCTCAATCATAACTCTTGCTGCCATTCTAAGACAAGCTACACATCTCAGGAGTGAAGGGTCTTCCAAAGGCAGGTGAGTTTCCACTGTTGATTTGTTTGAGTTTTTTGTGAAGTTAGTCCTCATCAGAGAAGCCACAGGCTATGAGGATGCCAAAACCAATAGCAGCTTTCTTGTATTGAATGCTTTCCACGTCCCAAACACCATCTCCTCTAACGCTCACACCAATGCTGCCAGATGGGAAGGTATTGGCCCGATTTCACAGATGGAGACGGAGAGGCTCTTGGTCATTAGCTAACTTGCCTGAGTCTATGCCTAATCTGGGATTAAAAGCCAGGTCTGGCCGATTTCAGAGCCTCTACACCTAAACCCAACGATGGTCCACAGGGCCAATTTTGCACTTAGCCCTTGGCAATATCTAGAGACATTTTTGGTTGTCCTCTGGGGGGTGCCACTAGCATCTGGTGGATAGAGGTCAGGGATGCCGCTAAACATCCCTCAGTGCACAGAACATTCCCACGATAGAGAACCATCCAGCTCAGGATGTCACCCATGCTGAGGCTGAGACACCCTGCCGAAGCCCTAGGCTGTGATTAAAGGCAGTGCAGGGAATCTCAGGTTTAAGTTTTTAAAATTTCCCTCAAGGCCTTAAAATACACACCGCAGCACGTCAGCCGTGACTATCTCTGGGTGGTGAGAGTGCTGGTGAGTTTTATTTTTCTCTTTTGGCAAAATTGCACTTTCTAAATTATCTGCAATGAATATGCATTAGTCTCGTAATCAAATAAGTTTCAGCTTTTCCAAGAAGTCCTTAGGCTCTGGGAGTTGGAGAACCCTTCTGGGTTGGCATTTCATGATCCAATGTGAAGTTTCAGGAAGGTGAATCTCAGCAAAGGGGCCAGGGGCAAGGTCTGGCTCAGCCAGTTACTGGATGCCCACCCTTGGACTTTGCCCCTGGGAACCTGGTTCCTTGTTGGTAACATGGAGATGATACTTCTTGGGTTGTGTTACCATAGTTTTTCTGGGTGCCTGACCAGGTGCCAGGCACTATGGAGCTAAGCATTTTATCCACATCTGCTCATTTCAACTCCCCACAAGCTCATGAGATTGGCCACTGAACCCAGGAGGCAGAAGCAGCTTGCCCGAGGTCATGGACATGGGAGGTGGCAAAACTAAGACTCAAACCAAAAGACATTTGATTCCCAAAAGCCTGTCATAAAATACAGACCCAAACGATGGCAGTGTTTGCTATTCCTGGCCCTGGAGGGGGCGCTTTGCAAAGACTGCCCCCATAAGACAGTTGAAGAATCTCGTATGCAGCTGGCATCCTTCAGCTCCCAGGGCACAAAGAGCTGTGTCTTATCTGTTCAACATCTGAACATCAGTCCACTTCAACATCTGAACTGACTCAAGGAAGCTGCCTGGCTTAAGTCCTCCTAGGCAGGGGAGAAAGACCCTGGTTAGTTGAAAAAGAGGAAAGAAGTGAACCTGGGGGCCGGAGGAGGCTGGCAGAGCTCCTCTGTCTTCTCTCTGACTTATCTTGCAAAGAAAACGTCCCTGGTGTTAGCCCTGTCCTCATCCGGCTGTGGACTGAGCTCAGGTGAACACTCTGAAGTACCTGGCACTCCACCAAATGCTACCCATCAGACCCCGTGGAGGTAGGCTAACCAGGGTTAGCAGGTGTTTTATATAAGCATGTCTTGTGCAATATTTGGGACATCCTCATACTAAAGAATTATTTGTTGTTTATTTGAAGTCCAGATCTAACTGGGTGTCGTCTATCTTACATGGCAACCCTTCCAATGGGCCCTCGATGTCTGAGAGTAAGGGAGGAAAAGGGTCAAGGGCTGCAGTGCTGGCCTTTATCAGGACAACTCTATCAGGACTAGGCCAGGATGACACCCTTCACATCTGTGCTGGGATCTGGGATCTGATCCTCTCTGATTCAGCCTTCACATCTTTTTTTATTAATTTTTATTTTTTAAGATGCTGTCTCACTCTATTGCCCAGGCCGGAGTGCAATGGTATGATCATAGCTCACTGCAGCCTTGACCTCCTGGCTCAAGTGATCCTCCTGCCTCAGCCTTCCAAGTAGTTAGGAGTACAGGCATGCACCACCACACCCAGCTAATTATCACTATTATTATTATTATTATTTGTAGAGATGGTGGGGGGTGGGGTCTCACTATGTTTCCCAGGCTGGTCTTGAACTCCTGGTCTCAATCAATCCTCCCACTTTGGCCTCCCATAGTGTGGGAATTACAGGCATCATCGTGCCTGGCCCTCCACATCTTTCTCAAAGGCATATTTTTTCCTTTTCTTCTCTGCATAATATCCCCCTCTTGGCTTCCCATTACCCTGAGCTAAACCCTTAGCTGAGCCCTGTGCCCTACTGTCCCCCCAGGGCCTGGACATATAAGGTGCTTGGTAAACCTCTGTTTAAAGAACGCATAAGATGGCCCCAGCCTTCCCCCTGTGCCTTCCCCCAGCTCATCCTCATCTCAGCTTTCCTTGTCTTCCACCTCAGGGGTTGGCAGTGAAAAGAATGCGTAACCCCTCTGGCAATGCAGAGTGGTATTGCTCTGAGTGCGCTGGTGTTCAGTTCATCCTCCCGACATCGGGTGAGGTGGGTAATTCCTGGTGCCAGTCCCCTTTTTACAGCTAGTAAGGGTTAGGCGAGAATTCTGAGCCAAGCCAGTCTGGCTCCTGGGCCCATGCTTGTGCCGGCTCCCTCTTAATCCCCTGCGTGTAGAACTTGCTATCCGGGCTTTGATTGCTAATTTACCTCTCCTACTCCTCTGCTCCCCATGTGCTCCACCAGGGGAGGAACCACTCCATCCTCCACATCTGTCATTAGCATCTGATAATAACAAGAATCATATCAACCAACATTTATTGAGTACTTATTATATTCCAAGAACTTTCTAAATGTTTGATGTGTTTAATGCAATTCCCACAACAACCCCGCAAGTCATAAGTACTGTTGGTATCCCCATTTTACAGATGAAGAAACTGAGGCACAGAAAGTCTGGGTTAGCAGCTCCAGCCACACAGCCAGTGGCACAGCTGGGAGTCCAACTCTAGCAACCCAGCAACAGAGCTACCCTCACAGCCTCCACACCAAGCATTCAGGAGTGCTTGCTGGTATGCTTGAGTAAAGAAAGGAGATTTTTGTAGTGACTTAACAGGACCTTGAGAACAAACTAGTGAAATAAAGAGAGGGTCATTGAGGAGGGGAAGGAACCGAGGGATCCCCACCAGCTGGCTGTGGAATGAGAATGCACTCCCATCTCTAAATGCCAGCACAAGCTGCATCCTTTCAAGGATTTTTTAAGCCCCAATACTAATATGGCTTGATCATTATAAACAATAAACCATCACACCAATAGCTGATGCTCACTGAGAGCATGTAATCTACCTGCAAGGTGCTGAGGTCTTCACGCGCCCTCTTCGATGAGACTTCTGAGCAGATACTGTTATCCCCATCTGATCAGCGAGGTTCGAAATGGGGAAGTGACTCTCCTGGGGTCCTGTGGCTTCCTGGTGACAGGGCTGGCATTGGAGTCCCAGCCTGTGTTACTCTAAAGGACAGGCAGGGATGCAGCTTTCTTCTCCATCCTCAGGAAACAGCCACATGTCATCAGGAAGCTATGTTTTTTTTACAGACGGATGTCTAACGAAACTTATTTACCTCTCTTAGTTCCATATTTTCCAAGATAAGGATTCAAACCAACTGAAATAAATATTTCTTCGCTGTCTTTTTTTTTTTTTTTTTAATCAACTGATGGTCATTGAGCTCCTACTCAGTGTGAGACATTGCCCTGGATGCTGGGCATACACGGTTAGCAGCACCAAGGCATAGCTTGTGGGCTAGTGCAGGAGAGCCAAGGAAACAGATAAAATACGGGGTGATGAGGCATCAATGGTGTACACGGAGGGGGCGAGGGGAGCCAACTGAAGACACCCAGTCCCCTGAACAGAAAGGAAAACACAGAACCCAGTATGAGCCATCAAGCGTTTGAGTTGGCATTCACCAGAGAAACAGAGCCAACAGGATATAGAGAGATTTATAACAGGAGATTCATTATGAGTATTTGCTCACATGATTCTGAAGGCCAAGAAGTCCTGTAATGTGCCCTTTGCAAGCTGGAGATCCAGGAAAGCCAGTGATGTAATTCAGTTCAAGTTCAGAGCCTGGGGTACAATTCCCAGTCTGAGTCTGGAGGCCAGAGGACCAGGAGCACCAGTGTCTGAGAACGGGAGAAGACGGAGGTCCCACCTCCAACGGAGGAAGGGGATTCATGCTTCTTCCACCTTTTTGTTCTCCCGGGGCTCTCAGCGGACTGGATGATGCATGCCTACATTGGGGAGGGCCGTCTCCGTTACTCAGTCTATGGATTCCAATGCTCAGCTCTTCCAGAAACCCCCTCACAGACACACCTAGAAATCATGTTTAATCAACAATCTGGGCTTCCCTTAGCCCAGTCAAGTTGACACATAGAGGAATGTGTTAACATGACATGAAGAATGAGCAGGAATCACCCAGGAAAAGGGGAAGGGACAGAGGGACAGCACGTGTGAAGGCAAGGAGCGAAGCTTGTGGAAAGCCTGCTGTGAGTACTAACGTGCCTCTGTGTCCTTGAAGCATGGGCTGTGCAGTGGGGAGTGGGGAAGCCTGAGAGGTCAGGGCAAGGACTTGACTTTGAGGGTGGCGAGGAGTCACACAAGGCAGGTGTGGAGACACAGTTCCCACTCCCATCCATCCATGCACTCCTCCTCATGGGCTGGTCCGTTGGAATTAGGTGGGGCCATGTCACTACTTCTGGTCAATGGGCTGTGAGCAGAAGGGAGCTGTGTTCCTTCTGGGCTGAAGCATTTAAGAGCCAGTGCATAAGCCTGTGGGTCTTCTCCCTTGCTACAGGGACCCTGGAGCCATGTGTAGCTATAGGATGGAAGCCCTTGGAGACTGGAGCTACCCATCTGCAGGGAGCTTCCATGGAGAGGCTCTAGATCCACAGTAGCCTCTGTGTGCATGAAAAGTAAACATCCAGGTTAAGCTACAGAGATTCTGAAATTTGTTGACAGCAGTGTTATCTAGCCTGACTAGATCCGAGGGTGGAGGGCAGGTCAAGTTTGGTGACTCATGCCTGGGGAGATGCTTTGGTTAGACAGGCTTAATGGGTATCAAATATTTAAGTTTGGAGATAGCATCTGCAAATTAGTTTGTTCCTACTGGGATTCAATTCCAGCCTCTGCTCCACAAACTGAAACCTCTGTCTTGTACTTTCTGGGTACGTGGTAAGCAAGTGGTCAAACCAAGAGAAGAATCGGGGACCAGACAATCTGTAAGCCAACCTCAGACTCAGTCCCCAGTGGAAAAACTTATGGGAGACCCCTCCAAGGGCTTCTGTCCATCCCTGTTCTGCCTTGGTCCACCAGCAGCCACCTGGTCAGCCCCTTTCTCCTCTGCCCCCATGCACTAACACATATCCCAGGCTCTTTACAGCCTGGAGTGGGATGTGTCCATTCTGGCTGATGAGTTGTATAAGCAGGTCTCCTCAAAGGCTACTAGAAAGTGAATCTTTCAGATCGAAAGACTTTGGCTTACAAAGAGAGCCTCTTGCCTATGCCCTGCCTCCTCCGTAGGATGCAGAAGAGGATCAGAGACACAACAGCTGGAGCTGTGGCAACCATCTTAGGGTTGGAGATAACAAATTCAAGGACAGAAGACCAACCCAGAAAGGAGACTGGGAAAGGACCTAATTCCCTGATGACATTTTTATGACGTGCGGTATCTTGGTACTTCTGCCCAGACATCTTGTTCAGACAGGAGTGAATATTCTTATCCTTTTAGCTGCTATTACTCGGGGGTTTTGGAGCCAAACAGACCCTAACAAACATGCTTTTTACCTTTAGAAACCAATCAGTCAATCAATAGTGTAAATGGTTATCTCAGCTCAGGAGGATGGGTTCCACCAGAGATTCAGGGGAAAAAGCCAGTTGTCTCTGTAAGCTTGTTGTCACATCCTCCTCTGACATGTCTGGAGTCTGAGAGGCAGAGGAGACTGAGCTGAATGTTTTTGCATCTCCTTAGTTTAGAACACTGGCTACTGTTCCTGTGGGTCACGGGCATTCAAGGTCTGTGTTAAAAGCTTCAATCCCCACGCCACTATCTGGGGCTGATCTGATGCCAACTGCTCTTACTTTTCTCATCTCCTTCCCTGCGCTCCGGGTACAGCCCACAGCCATCTGTGAAGGGCGCTTTGCAGGCATCATTCTTATCAATGCTTTATGCATCTGCAGGAGGCAGCAGAATCCATGCCCAGGTTGCTGCAGCCTCCCATACACAAATCCCTGCTCCTCCTTCCAGTCAGGTCCTAGGTCCTTCTCCTTTCTGCATCAACAAGCAGAATGCTGAGGCTAGCAGAGAGCACATCAATGTTTTCTTGGTTTCTCGTTATTTTGTCTCCAGCCATCCCACAGATACTAATCTTAAATTCCTAGTATGTAAGAGTGAAAGGGGCTGGACGCAGGGGCTCATGCCTATAATCCCAGCACTTTGGGAGGCCGAGGCAGGCAGATCACCTGAGGTCAGGAGTTCGAGACCAGCCTAGCCAACATGGTGAAATTCCGTCTCTACTAAAAATACAAAAAATTAGCTGGGTGTGGTGGCACATGCCTGTAATCCCAGCTACTTAGGAGGCTGAGGCAGGAGAATAGCTTGAACCCAGGAGGTGGAGGTTGCAGTGAGCCAAGATCGTGCCACTGCACTCCAGCCTGGGCAACAACAGTGAAACTCCATCTCAAAAAAAAAAAAAAAAAAAAAGAGTGAAAGGGACTTGGCTTTAGGGAGCAGAGAGCCCAGGGCATTCATTTCACACATGGGAAGACGGAGGCCCAGAGAGGAAGTGGCGTTGGCCCACGTTCATGCTATGATTTAGAGTCAAAGCCAGAACTAAAATCCAGCTCTCCATGGTTATAGGATAATCTCTTAAACATAAACAGATGTATATACCTATATGCACATGCAAGTATAACAATCAAATAGAAGGCTATTCCTTCTTGTTTTTTTCAGTGAGATCATAAACTGCTTGTGGTCAAGTGTGCATATGGTAGAAACTCTATTCAAATGGGGTTGATTATTTAAAGGGGCTTATTGGCTCTCATAAGTGAAAACTCTAGGGACACATCTAACTGGATCCAGAAGGCTAAGAGATCCCCTCGGGATGTTGCATCTCCAAGCTCTGCTGCCTTCCACACAGGTTGACCCACCCCGGAACTGCTAACCTCGGTCAGAGGACATGGTGCTTAGCCCCCTCCTCAGCCACCTGAACCGGAGTGGGTATGTCCTTCAAAAGAGCACTGGTGCTGTTATCAGAAGATGTGGGAAAGAGGGATTTATAACATCAGATGCCCACCACAGTAAGGAATGTACCTTAGCAACCCTTCATTTCCCCTATAGGTCCCTATAAACCTTAAAAGTAAAGCATACCTGACTCCCACATATGAATGAATGAATGAATGAATGAATGAATGAATGATGAATGTGTGTTGAATAAGCACTCACTGAGTTGCTGATTATTAGCACTGGTGCTGTACACTTACACTCCCATCTCCAAAGACTGCCCTGTGTCTCTTCATCTTTCCCCACTGCCACCCCATGCTCTCTGCAAGATACTGGAGCAGCCCACAGGTAGAAAAGGCAGCAAGTTACCCATTTGGATTGCTCTAATGAATCAAGAAATGCCTCTGTCAAATGCTGGCCAGAAGCTGCTCTCCCAAGCACTCTCTGCTGTGTGGGAAGGCCGACTTCAGCTGCACAAAGGGCTGTTGCACAGTCGGTAAGGCCACAAGTTGAATCTGAAAGACCTGGGTTCAAGTTCCAGCTCTGCACCTTATTAGCTGAGGGTCCTTCTGCACATTCCCCCCATCTCTGAGCCTCAGTGTCCTTATCAATAAGGTAAGGATAATACCAGACCCTACCTGGGAGGAATCGCGTGAGGGTCACGTGACTGCATGGCATGCCCTTGGCTCAGTGCTTGAAACATATCCCGGAAGACCACTATTAGCTATTCTCTGTCCCACAGGGGTGCTCTTAACCCATCAGCACTAAACAGGCTTATTAGACAAGCACTCACTTTGCAAGGAGCAGACCACTCCTGCCCTGGGGTGACTGGGCCACAGACACACCTTAATAATAAGGGAGACAGGGAGGGGTACCAAGTAGAAGATAAAGCAAATCCATGGGGCTATCACAGTTGATAAACGACTTCTGCAAACATTAACTCATTTAATCCCCACAATCATCCCATGAGAGAGAGCCTGCTATTGTTTCTTTTACACAGATGAGAAAAACAGGCTCAGAAAGTCTAAGCCATTTGCCTAATTCACCCAGCTAGTAAGTGACTCCAGGACCATTGCTCTTTGTGGAGCTGGAGGTGTGAGCTGAGGCAGGGAGAGGTCGTCCACCATTCTTTCCCCCGTCATTGCTGAGAGAAACCCATTTCTGAGGTCGTGCAACTGTGAGTGACTCAACCCACCCTCTGTGTCAGAGAGGTGGCACCTATGTCCCGTGTCCAACCACCAATCTGAGTGCCCCATCTCCCAGCCACAGAGACTGGGGCATGGACAGGTACATGACCAGACAGGGCCAATCCAAACCTCCCAGGAACCTCATGGAACTGAACCCCCAAACTTCCTACTCAATTAGGCCCTCTTCTCCCCAGAGAGGAACCTGCATGATTCCCTGGAAGAGAACTCACAGCATCTGTGAAACAGGACACAGATACACGTGTAGCCAGATGCTGGGCTGCCTTTTACAGCCTCCTCTTCGCTGTTTTAAGAGCACCACTCTGCCACTTCCTGCTGTGATCTGGGACGAGTGCCTGAGTCACTCCGTGCACCCCCTTCCTCTCTGCAGAGTGAGGCTAGCACTAGTGCCTTCCCGTAGGCTGCTGCGAGGGTTCCATGAGAGGATGCCTGCAGAGGGTTCAGCACAGAGCAGGGTGTGCAGGAAGCATCAATAACTGTCAGCTGCTGTGATCTTTTTATCTTACCCAGGCCTGCCTGCATCTCGTCACTTGTCACCCAGGTTATAATCAGCACCTAAAAGCTTCTGTTCTCTCAGCATGTATCTGTCGCTTTACCGTTGGACCAGCTGGGGGAAGGGCTGCAATCATTGAGTCCCCAGAGGCTCGCTTCCCTAGCTCCTCCCCATTCCAAAGGGGATGGATGAAAATTTAAAATGATCCCAGCTGCCATCCTTTGAGGAGGGCCTCCTTGGCTTCCTTTCTCCAAAACATTCTCGGCCGGGCACGGTGGCTCAAGCCTGTAATCCCAGCACTTTGGGAGGCCGAGACGGGCGGATCATGAGGTCAGGAGATCGAGACCATCCTGGCTAACACGGTGAAACCCCGTCTCTACTAAAAAATACAAAAAAACTAGCCGGGCGAGGTGGCGGGCGCCTGTAGTCCCAGCTACTGGGAGGCTGAGGCAGGAGTAATGGCGTTAACCCGGGAGGCGGAGCTTGCAGTGAGCTGAGATCTGGCCACTGCACTCCAGCCTGGGTGACAGAGCGAGACTCCGTCTCAAAAAAAAAAAAAAAAAAAAACATTCTAACCAAATGGCACCTCTCAGAGGGCCCCGAGCTGAGGCACCAACCACGGCTTTCAGTGATCATTCACAAAAGTCCTGGAACTGGGACCGTTCCCTGCTGATCCTAATTCATCGGAGATGTTGTTTACATTTTCACCTTCCTCGGACTATGTGTTCTGGAGCCCTGAAAATAAAGCCTTTTTGGCATTCCATCAGTAAGGATTTCTCAATAGCTATGAACAGAAGCCAATTCTGGAAAACCTAAGTGAAAAAAAAAAAAAAATTGTACTGAGAGAACGTGAGCCTAGCAGCACTATTCACAACAGCCAAAAGGTGGAAATAACCCAAATGGCCATCAGCTGATGAATGGTTACATCAAATAATGGTCTATCCATACAAGGGAATATTCTCCAGCCTGAGAAAGGAATGAAGCATTAACGCAGGCTGCAATGCAAATGACCTTCAAACACCATTTGTTAACTAAAAGAAGCCAGATGCAAAAATTCATGTATTGTATGATCCCATTTACATGTAATATCCAGAATAGGTACATCCATAGAGACAGGAAGCAGTTTTGTGGTTGCCAGGGACTGGGGAGAGACAGGAAGAGGAAGCGATTGTTTCACGGGTAGGGGGTTTCCTTTCCGGGTGATGATAATGTTTTGGAACGGGATAGAAGTGCTGGTTGCACAACAGTGTGAATATACTAAATGCCACTGAATTGTACGCTTTACAATGGTTAGTGTAATAAATTTTACCATAATTTTTCACAAAAAGAAAGATTAAAGTGTTAAGATTTTTTTTAAAAAGTAAAAGGAATATGGGCTGGCCCAAAAGATGAAAGGAAAGCTAAAAAGCCAGGTTTGGGAAAGGGCAGGAACCACGGCAACCCCGTGGGTAGCGGGGTCCTGGGTAGCAGGGGTGGAGGGTCTGCTAGGCTTCATCCTGCCTCAGGCAGTACCCGCCATTTTTAATCCTTGAGTCAAAGACCCACACAAACCTCAGTCCCAGGCCCAGCTCTTGACAGGAGAGAGCAGGAAGCCTGGACCAACGGTCCAGCTGCACAAGAGAAAAGAGATGGGAAAATTCATATTTTGTTGTCAAAAGAAGGGAGACAGTGGCTGGGAAGACAAAAATATACGAATTTGCGAGGAAGGAGGCTGGAGATGTGAGTTGAGGCAGGGATAGAGGTCATCCGCCCTCCTTTCCCCGTCATTGCTTAGAGGAACCCATTTCTGAAAAAAACGTCATTCAATAGCTGCCCTATTGCTCTTGTGCAACTGTAAGTGACTCAATGCACCCTCTCTATCAGAAAGTTGGCATATGGCCCCCGTCCATCCAATCACCAGAGTGCCCCATCTCCCAGCCACAGAAACTGGGTCATGGATGGGCACATAACCCAGATGGGCCCAATCCAATCCTCGCAGGGACTTCATGGGAAGACCCCTCTTTCTGCAGGAGGCCCCCACTACCATCTGCAGTGAAGCCAGAGCGGGAGAGTGGTGTCACATCCATCTGAGCCAAGTGGACTAAGAGTGAGGAAGGGGAGGTTTCCCCCACATATACACCAAAAAAAAAAAAAAAAAGAAACCAAGATGCTGTTTCCGGAAGAAGGAATGTGAGCTAGGTTGGTCAAAACAACAGATGGTCATCACAGACATTGCCATCAGGAGGTTCACGGGACTGTGCTGACCTGCTGCCAATATCAGATCATGGGTCCCCTGGTGGTCCCAAATTACCCAGACCACTTAACCCTCAATTCCCAGCTTCTGGAAGGGGGGAGTCCAGGTCAGCAGGTGATTCAAGGATTCCCCAGTTGAAGCATAGAGTATTTGAATTGGCCCCCCAGGTTGGATGCAGCACTCAGATTATTTAAATTGTATTTGCAACTCACGGCTATCTTGCTGACACCGTAATTATTTTGTCAGGATGCTTATTTAGCGCCAGGCTTTGCTTTCCCCCAGCGGCCTCCCTAGGGCTTGGTTCTGAACAGAAGGTTGGATGTAGATTAGCCAGAAGCAGCAGGACTGCAATGGTGCAGCAGCCGAAGCTGCTGTGTAGTGAATGCTAGATGAGGCTTCAGGGTCTCTCTCGGCTGGGTCACCTCCGTCACCGGCTCACCTCCAGCAAATCTTGTTGGAAATGACTTGCTACTGCCCAAGTATAGACAGTCAGCCCCACCACCTCTCAAGCCAACCCAGCACCTGGGCCTGTTTATTCTTCTTCCTAAACCTTTCTCAAACTCCATCTTTTTCTCACCCATTCTTTTCTCTGCTACCATTCCTGTGTCTCCTCTGAGCATCCATCTCAGCATTCTCTGTTCCTCCACCCTTGACTATCCAGAAGCCATCGTTCTCTCTTCAAGGATCAAATCTGACCCTATTATCCACTCCCTTCACCCATCAATATCCTTCGATAGCTCCCTATTGCCCTCAGAAAAAAACTCCAGCCTCCCAGCCTCCTTGGCATTGTTTAGAGGAACCTACATGATTCAGCTACTACTTAACTCTTCTACCTTTCTGTTACTCTCTCACAATGAACTCTTTGGGCTCGTTAAAAGTGACGTATGGGCCGGGCGCGGTGGCTCAAGCCTGTAATCCCAGCACTTTGGGGGGCCGAGACGGGCGGGTCACGAGGTCAGGAGTTCGAGACCATCCTGGCTAACATGGTGAAACCCCGTCTCTACTAAAAAATACAAAAAGCTAGCCGGGCGAGGTGGCTGCCGCCTGTAGTCCCAGCTACTCGGGAGGCTGAGGCAGGAAAATGGCGTAAACCCGGGAGGCGGAGCTTGCAGTGAGCTGAGATCCGGCCACTGCACTCCAGCCCGGGCGACAGAGTGAGACTCCATCTCAAAAAAAAAAAAAAAAAAAAGTGACGTATGTTCTCTTACCTCTATGGAGCCTTTGCATATGCTATTCCCTCTGCCTGAAATACTGTTCTCTCACTTCCTTTACCTGCTTAACTCTTCCTTTTTTTCCTATTTCTTTTTCAGCTACTGCAGATCAGTACCTGCTCAACTCTTAGTCTTCCTTCAGTTCCCATCAGAGAAACCACTGCCTGCAGAAGTGTCAGGTGCCCTTTCTGCAGGCTCCCATAGCACTCTGCTCCTTTCCAGTCAAGAGCAAATTATAATTCTTGATTTGTTGCATAACACACACACATACATGGGGTAAGCACCCTGTGGGAAGGGACCTTGACCAACTTGTTCACTGTTTCCTCAGCACAGTGCTTGGCACATCAGAGCCATCCGCTAAATGTTTGCTAAATGAAATTACTTATCCAAATATGTATTATTTCTAGGTGACACTTTTAAACTTTTTGTTGATGCACAAAGCACATATAGAAAAGTGTGAAAGTCCTAAGTGTACAGCTCACTGAATGATCACAAAGCAAGCTCACACGTGCAACCACAACCCAGGTCAAAACTAGAACATCAAAGGATCCCAAAAGACCTCGTAGGCCTCCTAGCAATCATTCTTTTCTGCCCCCGCTTCCAAAGGTAATCACATTATTCACCTCTAAGACAAAAATTGTTTTCCCTCTTTTAAAACTTTATATTAATAACTTCAAATTTATATATTTTATATTAACATTATATGAATATAATAGAACTCTTGCACATCTGGTTTTGTTCACTTAACATTGTTTCTGAGATTCATGTATATTGTTGCAATAGTTGTAAGTTGTTCTTTTTTTGGCCATACAATATTTCACTGTGGGAATATACTATGATTTTTAATCCATTATACTATTGCTGGCCATTTGGATACATTCTAGTTTGAGGATATTTATGTCTTTGGTATGCAGATACACACAATTCTGTTGAATATGTACTAGGAAAGGAAACAATGGGCCAGAAAATATTTGTATGTTTATCTTTAGCAGATACTTTAGCCAGTTTTCAAAAGTGGTTGTTTATACTCCCAACTGCAGTGGGTGAGAGTTCCAGCTCTTTTACATTGTTAGTAATGTTGGTCCTTTTAATATCAACCATTCTGGTGGATCTGTAGTAGCATCTCATTGCAAATTTCATTTGCATTTCCCTGACAAGCATTGAGGCTGAGCATTAGTTCACTGAATCTCTTCTTTCGTGAAGTTTGTGTAGATTTTTTTCCTATTCCTTTTCTTATTGCTTTGTAAAAATTCATGACATACTGTGAATATGACCCTTTTTTCAGTAATTTGTATTGCAAATACCTCATTCACTCTGATTGTCATTTTCTTAATGTGCCTTTGATGAACAAAAGTTCTTAATTTTAATGTAATCCAATGTACAGTTCTTTCATTTATGGTAAATGCTATTTGTCCCTTACTTAAGAAATCTTTTCTTGCTCCAAAGTCATAAAGATATTCTCCTATCTTCCAGTGGCTTTATTGTTTTACCTTTCATATTTAGATTTAAAATCCATCTGGGGCTGGGCGTGGTGGCTCGTGCCTGTAATCCCAGCACTTCGGGAGGCCAAAGTGGGCAGATCACAAGGTCCAGATCAAGACCACCTGGCCTACATGGTAAAACCCCATCTCTATTAAAAATACAAAAATTAACTGGGCATGGTGGCAGGTGCCTGTAGTCCCAGCTACTCGGGAGGCTGAGGCAGGAGAATCGCTAGAACCCGGGAGGTAGAGGTTGCAGTGAGCTGAGATCACACCACTGCACTATAGCCTGGTGACAGAGTAAGACTCTGTCAAAAAAAGAAAGAAAGAAAGAAAAAAAAATCGACCTGGAACTGATTATTCTCATGTAGGGTCAAGTTTCACTACTTTTCCTTATGGATAGCTGACTGACCCAGCTATATCTGTTGAAAAGACCACTCTTTCCCCCTCTACTCAGAAAGGCCACCTTTGTCATAAATCATGTTACTTTAGATTTGTGGGTCTGTTTCTAGAAACTTCTATTCTTTTTGGCTGGTCTCCTTGTGTATCCTTGCACAAATATTACACTCTGTTCGTTATTGTCATTTGTTAGTAAGTCTTTCCTTCAACTTTGTTCTTTCTGTGGTTGTCTTGATTGTCCCTGGACTTTTTTGTATATACATTTTTGTATAAATTTAAGAATCAACTTATCAATTTCCACACACAAAAAAGAAAGCTGTTGAGATTGTGAAGTTTGCACTGTACCTGTAGATTTGGTGAGAACTGATGGCTTTACAATATCGAACCTTCCAATTCATGAATGTAGTATCTCTCTCCATTTATTTGTCTTTTAACATTTCTCTCCCTAACATTTTAGAGGTTTCTGCAGAGACTCTGACATATCTTTCAGTGGATTCATGCCTAGGTATTTGATTTTTGATACTATTGTAAATAGTATTGCTTTTAAAACCTCATTCTACAATTGTTCCCCTTTGTCATATAGAAATGAGGTCAATTTTTGTATGTTAAACTTGTATCTAGGGACTTTGATAAAATTAATTTATTATTCCAATAATTTATTGGCAGATTCTTCCAGATGTTCTGATTACGCAAATATGTCATCTGTTGATCATTTTATTTCTTCCTTTCTAACCTTTATACATGTTTTGTCTGTTTTATTGCACTGACTAGGACCTTCAGTACAATGTTGTGTACCAGTCATGATAGCAGGCATCCATTCTTTCAACATTTTACCAAGGTTTTTATAGATACACCCTATCAGACTAAGAAAGTTCCCCTCTATTCCTGATTTGCTAAGAAAGTCCCCCTTCTACTTTAAGTTTGCTAATAATTTTTATACTAATGAATGTTGGAATTTAACAAAAGTTTTTCTTTTTATATTGAGATAATCAAATAATTGTATGCTTTTATTATATTAATATGGGAAATTGCATTGATGAATTTTAAATGTTAAACTATCTTTGCATTTCTAAAATATTTCCAACTGGTCACAACATGTTACTTTTTTTACTTAATTTCTTGCACAAATTAACATATTACTCTTAATATATACCAGATTTTAAAATGTGTTAATATGTTTAGAATATTTGCACCTATACTTAAAAGAGAGATTGGTCTAAAATTTTCCTTTCTTATGTGTTCCCGTCAGATTTTGTTATCAGGGTTATAATAGCTTCCTAAAATGAGTTAGAAAGGAGTCTTTATTATCCTCTGGAAGGATTTGTCTATTTGTATTATTTCTTCCATAGATCTTTAAAAATTTTTTGCCAGAGAAGCCATCTAGACCTGCTTGAAGTTTCCTTTGTTAAATGGTTTAAATTAGATTCAATTTTTTTGTGTGTGTGTGAGCCAAATATTTATTTCTTCACTTCTTGCATTTGAAGTACTCTTCGATAACATCCTTGGCCTGAGACTCTTTGCCATAGTCCTTAACTACTACACAACTGCAACCAACCACTTTACCAGGTTTCTCGTCTCTGTCAATTTTACAGAGGCCTACCCATTCTCCTAGTTTCTTGTTGTCATCAACTTTAATTAGGTTGACTTGCTGTTCAGCACAAAGGGCCTCCACCAACTTGACATACATAGGCTCATCACAGTTGGATGCAAGCACACAAAGATGAGCTTGGCGCTTGTCTAAGGCTTTGGCAGCTTCGCGAATTCCATGTACTAGGCCATCGTGGGTGAGGGCAGTCTTCAGCATCTCTTGTAAAGCAGTATTAACGTCCATTACACCTCCAGCAGCAATACCTTCCTCGGCCATGGCGGTGGGTTACAGGTGAAGCTGAATCTTGAACGCACCCAAGCCTTGGCCTCCACACCACTTGGCGGCGGCAAGGAAAAAGCAGATTCAATTTTCTTAATAAAGGACTCTTTACCTTTACTTTTTTCTTGTATCAGATTTATGATGTGTTTTTTTAAAGGAATTTGTTCATGTTATCTAAACTTACTGTCCTAAAGTTGTTCATAATATCCTCTTGTTATATGTTTTCATGTTCATTTGACCTATAGTGATACCCTTCTTAAATTCCTGATCCGGATCATTTTAGGCCTTCTCTGTTTTTCCTCATCGGTTGCTAAGGATCAAAAATTAATAAAAATGTTATTAATCTTTTCAACAAGCTTTGGGCTTTGTGGCCTTTCCTTAGTATATTTGTTTTTAATTTCATTATTTGCTACTCCTGTCATTATTATTTCCTTCTTTTTATTTTCTTTGTGTGTAAGTTGCTGCACTTTCTCAAATTTATGAAAACAGATGCTTAGATCTGATTTCTACTTATTATTTTATTAATATATGTATTTAAAGCTATACATTTCCTTCTAAGTACAGCTTTAGATATCTCCAATAAGACTTTTCTCCATTTTTTTTTTTTTTTTTTTTTTTTTTGAGATGGAGTTTCACTCTTGTTGCCCAGGCTGGAATGCAATGGCGTGACCTCGGCTTGCCGCAACCTCTGCCTCCCCGGTTCAAGCAATTCTCCTGCCTCAGCCTCGGGAGTACCTGAGATTACAGGCATGCACCACCATGCCCGGCTAATTTTGTATTTTTTTTTTTTCTTTTTTAGTGTTTAGGGGATCAGGGATTCCCCATATTGATCAGGCTGGTCTTGAACTCCCGACCTCAGGTGATCTGCCCATCTCAGCCTCCCAGAGTGCTGGGATTACAGGCATGAGTCACCGTGCCCAGTCTTTTTCCCATTTTTTATGAAGGTATAATCTACATAAAATGATAATCACACTTTTTAGTGTTCAGCTCCAAGTTTTGACAGATGTATATAGTTGTGTAACTACCACCATGATGAAGATAGAGAAGAACTCTATCACTTCCCAAAAATAACCTTATGCCCCTGTATCCAGGGCAATAATTTTCTCTTCAGCTGCCTCTAAGCAGCTATCAAACCCATCCACTGAGTTCTCATTTTTGTGCACTTGTTTCTGTCATAGAAATTTAATTAATCATATAATCACCATTATATGTGATCATGTATGTTGTTTCATTTGTTTTTCTATTTTTTAGTCGTTTAAAGCAGAAGGGTAAATCCAGTCCCTGCACTTCATCTTGACCAGAGTAAAAATTCCAACAAGTTTTTATATGTAATCTTTTCATTATCATTTGGTTGAAAATATTTTCTAATTTCCATTGTAATTTCTTCTTTGACTCATCAGTTATTTAAAAGTGTATGGTTTATTTTCCAAACATATGGGAAATCTTCTAGTTATCTTTGGATTAATTTCTAGCTTAAATATACTATAGCCAGAGAACATATTCTGTGTGATTTCAGTTCTTTGAAATTTGTTGAAACTTGCCTTATGGCCCAACATATGTTCTGCTTTGTTAAATGTTCCATCAGCTCTTCAAAATAATGTGTATTCTGTAGTTGTTGGGTGCAATGTTGTATGTATAGCAATTAGGCCAACTTATTAATCATGTTGATCAAGTATTGTAAATCCTTACCTTTTTATTTCATCGGATCATATTAAAATCCCTTAATGTGATTGTGGGCTTATCTATTCTCTTTTCAGTTTTGTTGACTTTGAGATTACATTATTTGATACAAATGAATTTTAAATTGCCAAATCTTCCTTATGAATTATACTTTTTATCATTATGAAATATCGCTTTTGCTGGGCACAGTGGCTCATGCCTGTAATCCCAGCCGTTTGGGAGGCTGAGGTGGGCAGATCATCTGAGGTCAGGAGTTCGAGACCAGCCTGGCCAACATGGAGAAACCCTGTCTCTACTAAAAATACAAAAAATTAGCTGGGTGTGGTGGCACATACCTGTAATCCAGCTACTTGGGAGGCTGAGGCAGGACAATCACTTGAGCCTGGGAGGTGGAGGTTTCTGTGAACCGAGATCACACCATTGCATTCCAGCCTGGGCAATAAGAACAAAACTCTGTCTCAAAAAAAAAAAAAAAGAAATATCACTCTTTATCTCTAGTAATATTTTTGCCTGAAAGTATACTTTGTCTGATAGTCACGAAGCTATTTTAGCTTTCTTTTAATCTATCCTTTTCTATCCATTTATTTTCAATCTATCCTCCTGTTTATGATAGTCCTTGTAAGCAGCATATTGTTGGATTTGTTTTTCTATCCAGTCTAATAATCTTCATCTCTTAATTAAAATATGTAATTCATTTGATTTTAAATATATTATCATCTTGTTACCTTTCTTTTGTATCATCTAGTATAGTCCTCCTTTTCCCCATCTTCATTATTTTCTTTTTGAAAATATTCAATATGTATTATTACATAACACTCTCAATTACCTTATTATTTATACATTCTTTTACTGTCTTATGGATTTACCTAGAGATTACAACATATATCCGTGATGTATCAGAAAAAATAAACCTAGCCTGGGCAACATGTGAGATTCCATCTCTACAAAAAAATTTTAAAATTTGCTGGATGTGTTGGCATGCATCTGTGGTCCCAGCTACTTAGGAAGCTGAGTTGGAAGAATCACTTCTTGAGCCCAAGAAGTCGAGGCTGCAATGAGCCATATTTGTGCCACTGCACTCCAGCCTGGGCAACAGAGCAAGATCCTATCTCAAAAAATAGTATACACACACACACACACACACACACACACACACACACACATATACACATATACACATACACACATATATACACACATTTATTTCATTCTGAATCCCTAAGTTGCATCTACACACACACATATTTATATATATATATACATATATACACACACACACATACACATGCATATATATGTGCATGTGTGTGTGCTTTACCATTTGCCAGAAAACAAAAGGTCCTTGGAACACTTTAACTCCATTTACTACCTCCTAATTTAAATGTTTTTATTGTCATGTGTTTCAATTCTATGTACAGTTGACCCTTGAACAACGTGGGTTTGAACTGCATAGGTCTACTTATACATAGATTTTCTTTCACTTCTGCCACTGCTGAGACGGCAAGACCAATCCCTCCTCTTCCTCTTGCTCCTCAGCCTACTCAGTGTGAAGACGGCAAGGATGAAGACCTTTATGATGATCCACACACCACTTAACAAATAGTAAATATATTTTCTCTTCCTTATGATTTTCTTAATAACATTTTCTTTTCCCTAGCTTACTTTATTATAAGAATATGGCATATAATCCATGTAACTTGTAAAATATGTGTTAACCAACTGTTTATGTTTTCAGTAAAGCTTCTGATCAGCAATAGGCTATGAGTAGTTAAGTTTTTGAGGAGTCAAAAGTTATACATGGATTTTTTGGCCAGGTGCGGCAGCTCATACCTGTAATCCCAGCACTTTTGGAGGCTGAGGTGGGTGGATTGCTTGAGCCCACGAGTTTGAGACCAGCCTGGGCAACATGGCAAAAATCTATCTCTTAAATTAAAAAAAATTTTCGTTAAAAATTAATCAATAAAATGTTATACATGGATTTTTAACTGTGCAGCAGGTCACCACCACTAACCCCAGTGTTGTTTAAGAGTCAACTGTATATTATCTTAATGTAATAATTATAAACATATTATAATAAACGTATTATCATTATAAACCTATCATATAAAAAGATAAACATATTAATTTATGCAATCAGTGTTCATTTAGATCTATCCATTTATTTACCCTCTGCATTGTTCTTTATTTCATCCTGAATTCCTAAATTGCCATTGAGGATCACTTTTCTACCTGGAAAATACTATTTATTATTTTCTTTAGTGTTAATCTTCTGGTGAAAAATTATCTTGGCTTTTGTCAAAGAATGTCTCCATTTCTCCTTCATTTTTAAAAGTAGTATTCTGGATAGAGAATCTAAGTTGACAGTTTTTTTTCCTGCACTTTGAAGCTATCACTTTATTGCCTTTTGGCTTCCATTATTTTTAGCTATTATCTTTGTCTCTTTGAAAGTAACATATCTAATTTCTGGATGCTTTATAAGTTTTTCTCTTTGTCTTTACCTTTAAGCAGTTTGACTATGATGCGACTAGGGATGATTTTCTTTGTATTTGCTGCATAGGGTTCTTAAAGATCCTTTAATATATGGATGAATGTCTTTTATCATTTTTGAATAATTCTCAGCGAATGTCTTTAATTGTATTTCTTCCATATTCGCTCTGTCCTCTCCTCTGTGATTCCAATTCCATGTTTTAGACTGTTGCACCTTATATTGTGTGTCTCATGTTCTTTCATTTTCCACCTTTTGTCTCTCTTTGCTTCATTTACATATGTTCTTCTGATTTATTTTTCAGGTTACTAATTTTTCAGCTGCATCTAATCTACTATCAAAAACACATCCACTGAGTTCTCATTTTCAAGCATTTCCCAGTTGTAGAAATTTTATTTGATTCTCTTCTACAGTTTGTTATTCTCTACCAAAATTCGTCATCTTGTCACCTAGTGCTTTGAACGTTTTAATAATTATTATTTTAAAATCCCTGTCAGACAATGCCAATATCTGAATTCCCTATAGTCCTATTTCTGTTGACTGTAGTTTTTCTTGGTTTTTGTTCTAATCTTGCCTTTTTGTCTTCCCAGGATTTTTGTAATTGTATGCTAGACCTTGTAGATTTAAAGTGTAGAATATTTTAACCCCCTACATTGTATTTGTCTTAGCCTGGATTCCCCCAGAAAGGAGAACCTGAGACCTTGATTTGTGTGCAGGTAGTTAATTTTGTTAGTAATCCAAGCACACAGGAGTGGGATTCTGAGAAGAATATGACAGGGAAAGAGAGAAAGTCAATTCATGGGTACACACTTGAATTGGTCATTACTGGGGGTAACTGGGGATTGATCCAAACTAAGACCTCCTAAACAACAACAACAAAAATCTAACTGCATCTCAAAATGGACTGCCTAAAGAATGAAGAAGCACTTATTCCCCAACTCGCATTTCCCATTGGTCAAGGGTTGCTTATGGGTGGTTAATTCTGTTTCACTTTCAGGATGCATGTACATGATCGAAAGGTAGATTCCCATGGCCAGAGGCATCAGATTAGCCCTGACATGGGAAGTTAGAGATAGCAAAGGCTGAGGCAGGTGATGCTGAGTTACCCCTGCACAAAGTTAGTTGTGGCAACCGTGGCTGGAATAAAATACAGAGCAGTAAGATATGAGGAGGGACGGAAAAAACTTCCAGTCTCTTTCCAAAGAGGATGTATTTTGCTTCTAACAGGCAACTGGGTTAGGAAACCATGAACCTGATTCAATCACGGATTTTAATGGCTCAGAGCCGAGCTTCAGTCCTTCTGAAGGATGGTCTGTTCCTAGTTCTCCCTTACTTCTAAGCGGCAGCTCTCCGGGGTCCTAAATCAATCCTAGGGTGTTTACCAGGGCCCTCCTTCTGTGGCTGGCTCTGAATGCCGGTATTTGTTGCCCCAGCTCCAGAAATCTGCCTTCAAATCAATGAATGCCTTAGGGGGAAAAGTGGTTTGAAATATCAGACTCAGCGTTAAGGGTTTATTTTCCTTCTGGGGTCTTGGCCCCTTGAATCCTGGTTGCCTTTGGTAGTTTTCCAAAGCCTTAAATCAGATCTTCTTTTTTATGCCCAGGTTTTCTAGTTGTTCTCAGAAGGAAGATTTGTCTAAAACAAGTTAGCTGCCATTGCTGAAAGCAAAACCTTCCCATTTGTTTATGAAAAGGTTTTGGAGGTAGACGTGTACCTTCAAGTGTTAAAAACAGCCTTAAAAAACAATCGCCTCAAAGTCAGGGTTGAGCTTTGCATCCATACTCTCCTCCTCTTTCTAGGACCCCTGCCCCCAGCCCCACCATAGCTGTCACAGTGTCTGTCACTTGGCACACACTTAATATGTGTTCAGTGAATGCATACCCTGCAGAGTTCCTTGCTGTGTCCGTGGAGGATGCTGTGGGGGTTGGGAAGACCATCCTCTTCCTTCAAAGTCCCCATGGAGCTGACAAGAAGCTAAGGTGGGGATGAGAGGTCCCACAGACCTTAACACTCATAAGACCCCCCGGGAGAAGACTGATATGAGCTCATTTCTGGACCCCATCCTGGAGTTTTAATTTAAATCTAAGGCCAACACCTACTGGGAAAATATACCCTAAGCAACAATGGCTCCAGCACTAATAATTGCCCAAGACCTGGAATTCCTAATTCAAGGAGGACGCAATTTGGGGACCCCTTATAGAGGATCTCCAGGCCAGAACGAGCGGGATCTGAACATACAGTATCTGCTGGAATGGTGTTTCCCAAAGCATGGGACCCCAGGTGACTTTGCATGGTAGAGGGGCCACCACTTGAAACAGCATTGAATCCCAGAGTAAGTAACTCTTTTTCTATCCTCATTCAGTCCATTCAACTAAATCAAGGAGAAAGACTCAGGATGGCGCTAGGAGGTCCTTAACCCTTCTCCAACACACGTCCATCATCCTTCTTAACAAAAGACGGGCAGCTCTCAGGTTAAGAGCCTTCTTAGGCAAAAGTATTAGCTAGTAGACAATAACATGATTCTCACTGAATTTCTGTTTACTTGTAAAGTCTATTTATAGAGCATGATATTGGCTTTCCATTTACCTTAGTGACATAAGTTTAAGTAAACTTTTGAGAGTTTATGTCAACAAAAATATTAAGTTAATAGTCGCTTTAATTGTACATAACTGGAGCAAAAACCATGAAGGTTGTGTGCAAAGAAGTGAAATTTGAGGAACAGTGCCCTGAAGCAGTTCTCCTTCACTGGGAACAGACAGATCATGACGGGAACAGACAGATGATGACAAGAACAAAAGATGTGACCCCAGGGAACCTAGGAAGCCAGAAACCCACACCAAGAGGCCTGGCCATTTAGTTCCTACCACCCAACCAGGAAGGAATGAGGGTCAGCCGGGAGCAGACGGGTACCAACCTGCCCGACCTCCACCAGAGATAAGTTCCTCGGGGTCAGGACCAGCCATTTCCTAGTGATGCTCGTTTCCAGTATAAACACTCCTTTAATGAATCCAATATTTTTTCTAGCACCTCTTGAGACTGAAAGAGACGCATGTGAGAGTCTGAAGAAGGTGAGAAGCAGGTGGGGGCAGTGAGAACTTTCACATGGTACTCAAGAGAAGTGGAAAGAAGTTTGTAAAAGGAGCCAAGTGCGTTTAAGCATTCACAGGATGTTTTCTATGGGCTCTGTTTTATTTTTCCTCTCTGTGTGTATGTGTTGTGAGACAGTCTCACTCTGCTGCCAGGTAGTGAGTGCAGTGGTGCAATCTTGGCTCTATTGCAACCTCCACCTCCCCGGTTCAAGAGATTCTCCTGCCTCAGCCTCCCACGTAGCTGGGACTAGAGGCGTCCACCACCATACCCAGCTAATTTTTGTATTTTTAGTAGAGATGGGATCTTGCTATATTGTCCAGGCTGGTCTTGAACTCCTAACCTCAAGTGATCTGCCCACCTCAACCTCCCAAAGTGCTGGGATTACAGGCATGATTACACCACGCCTGGTTTGTATGGGCTCTTGAACCTTCCTAGAGGGATACCTAATACTCATCAACAGTGAGGCAAATAGTCCCACTTCCAAAACTTTCCTAGGTTGCCTGACATGAAGGCCACTGATTGGTTCATTACAAATTTGCTGCACAAACGTAAGGCCTGCATAGACCACCGCCATGGGAAGGCAGCCCAGAGGTGATGGAAGGCCAATGGTCCTGCCTGTCACATTTGCCTGAGATGAATGGCTTTCATTTCCCCAAGCCACCGAGACATATTCACCCACTGCACCTCTGCCCAAGTTTAATTTCACATCATGCAGCTTTCACAAATGAGTGATTGGGGCAGGGTTTATCGAGGAAATCTTTTTGTAGCCACCAAACCTGTGGAACCATTTTCTCCTTTAATTTCCGTCCCATACTTCCTGCAGAAACAAATAAGATTGAGTGAGGGAGCCGCTCTGCGAAGACAGGAAATATGTATGTATCCAAACCAAGAAACATCCCATCCGTTATGTAAGTGGGAGGGGCTGAGAAGAATGAGGAAAAAGTTGTAAAATGGCAGCCCGAGGGCCCACACTGGCCGGCAAAGGTGTTTTGTTTGGACCACGCAGTGTTTTGTTGTTTTGTTTTATAACGTTAAAAATATGTAAAAATTCAGAGATTTAACATAAAAATCCAGCTGTCAGGCTTCTCCTGGAAAAATCAGATCTGAACATACTGGGCCAACAATATGGCACCAACCAGGTGGAACCAAATGACCGGGGCACAGACTCCCCAGTTTGCCTCAATCCCTACCCCCACTTCGCTCCTGTGTGTTTCCCATGGAGTAACCAACTCATCCTGGTTGACCTCAGGTGGTTCTGGCCTTGACACTGAAAGTCTCATGTCCTGGGAGCCTTCTCAGTCCCAGATGAACTGAGATGGTCAGTTATCTTGGGTAGCAACCTGGCCCCAATAAACATAGTGGACAATATTCATACTATTTGCATCTTCTGCTAAGCACAGCTCTACGCATTGTAAGTGAGTTAGCTTGCTTAATCCTTGCAGCAACTCTATGAGGCAGGTACTATATCATCCCAGTTTTACAGGTGAGAAACTGAGGCACAGTCAGCTGAAGTATATGCAGCCTAGAGGACTCAGCTATGAGTTGGGACTTCAGTCTCTTTCCCTGGGTGGGTTCTCTCTAATCCAGGGAGTCAGGGCATCTTATTTTAGGTCCATGCAAGAGGAGGAAATTGACTGATCTGCTTCTAATCCACTTATCACCATGGCCCTCTTGGTGGCAGAGGTGGTTCCTACCCACCCAACATGTAGTCCCTCCTCTTCCTGCTTAAGATTACAGGGCCTCGATTTTGTGCAGGGCCCATCATGTACAGGAAAGGTGAGCTCCTCCCCTACTCAACCCAAAAGAATGAGAGTAGATGGTCCGCAGCATGGTAATTTTACTCCCCTTAGCTTGGTTTGATTGGTTTAGGATTTATGGCCTAGTTCTGTACAATGAGACGTTAAGAGGAGATGTGGTGAGGTTTTTGTTCCTTGGAAGGTTTTCACTTCCTGATAAAAGTAGCAATAGGGATGAGACCTTCTCCTATATTCTGCCTTGAATGAGGTTGTGTAAGGATGGGATGCTCAGAGCTGTGGCAGCCGTTTTGTGACCAAGGCACAAATCTGAGGATGAAAAGTCAACAGATTCAGCAGGGTGGGCCTGAGGGGCAGAAAGAGCCTTGGTCCTGGTGACACAGTGAAGCCACCAAGCCAACCCTGGAGTAACCCACCTCCAAACTCCTTTACTGATTGCTTAGGTCACTGTTAGTTCATTACATTGTAACTTGCAGCTAAACGTATCCCAACTGATATACCATGGGACCCTCAAGAACACCTTTGCTTTTCCCATAAAGTCTAGAGCAGCCCATGCCCTAGTTTCCTTCTGTCTGAGCCCTCCCCCGACCCTGTAGGGACTTCCAAGGTCTAGGAGGCACCTCCCAAGCATGAGGCACCCCCAGGGCCAGTCTCACCATGTCGGCCACATGGGAGTGAACAAAACAGAGAAATATCGATTGGCTGAGGAGCCAAAAGCTCGTCGTGTGGAAGAAAGATGGGTCAAGAGAAGTGGCGTGTTTCTCCCAATGTATTCTGCAAGTAATGGAGTGAGCACCAGTGAGGGTGAGACCTGTCCCTGGGACGATTCCTTCCCATCTCCCCCAAGTGCTCTCCCCCATCATAGCCTCTACAGGTTCTGGCTTTGACACTCACTCTGTGTTACTTTAACGGGGTCCTTTGCCTTTCTGTGCCTCAGTTTCCCCATCTTTAAAATGGAGATAATCTCATCCTCATAGTGTTGTGTGGTAATTGAACAAAATGATAACTGTAACATTTTCTCCAAGGTGCCTGCCCCATAGGCGTATTCTATAAATGTTTGTGATTATCTTTATTATGGAGCTGGGGAGATGGAGTAAGTGAGAAGGAGTTAGGCACTAACATTCCCATTTTGTAGGTAAGGAACCTACAACTTTGAGAGGCTACAATGGATTGTCCTCAAGTCACCCAAATAATAGGCAAATAACTAAATTTGAATTTAAACCTGGATCTATCCCATTCCAAAATCTGTTCTAGAAAGCAGAGTATTATTTTGAAGCAGGTACTAAAGGCAAGGAAAAAATCAAAAATTTCTATTCATATTTGGGATTCTTTCAATAAAGAAAAGCAAAGAGGTTTTCTGGATGGCAGGCTAAACTATTTTTACTGACACCTTTAATTAAAGACAATCACCCTTGGTGACAGAATGGCTGATCTCAGCTCTCAGGAAAATTACCCCAAATGACAAATGGAATTAAATATCCACTCAGCTACTGACAGATGCTCTCCGAAGCAAGAGAACCACAGGACTTGATTACAATGACAAGAATAGGGTCTGGCCCCCAGATTGGAGGAGAACAAAATCCACTTTCAAATGATTCTCCAATGACTTCAGTTAACCGTGGGCGAAACCAGGCAGTTAGTTGTATAAGGTAGATCTCTTTGTGGTTCAAATTAAATTTCATCTAGTACAAATGCTGCTTTGAGATTTTCAGAGAGAAAACACAATACTCAGGAAAGGACTTTGGATTTCATCTGTGTGTGTTGTGTAATTAGAGATCAGGTGGGCTCTCCTTATTCCCCAGGGCATGTTTAAGATATTTTGTTTGTTGATAATTACTTATAATAATTATTAGCAACATCCTCATAATACTCCCATTCCTACTGACCTGTCCAATTCCCATCTACCACAAAAGAATCAGCAAACTCTAGGCTCTGAGCCAAATCCGGCCAATGCTTGTTTTTTTGTAAATACATTTTTTGGAGCACTCCCATATTCATTCCATTTACATATTGCCTCAGGCTGCTTTCTTGCTGCAAGGGCAGAGCTGAATTGTCGTGTAAGTTGCAACAGAGACTGTAGGTGGCCTGCTAAGGTGAAAATTTCTTTCAGGTCCTTTAAGAAAACATGGCTTATGCCTGTAATCCCAGCACTTTGGGAAACCGAGTCAGGCGGATCACCTGAAGTCAGGAATTTGAGACCAGCCTGGCCAACATGGTGAAACCTCCGTCTCTACTAACAATATGAAAATTATCTGGGTGTGGTGGCATGGGCCTGTAATCCCAGCTGCTCAGGAGGCTGAGGCAGGAGAATTGCTTGAACCCAGGAGGCAGAGGTTGCAGTGAGCTGAGATCACGCCACTGCATTCCAGCCTCGGTAACAGAGTGAGACTCCATCTCAAAAAAAAAAAAAAAAAAAAGTACAAACCCCTGCAGAGACAGTAGAGAAGAAGACTTTCTGAAGGACAGACATTGTTGGCCACGCTCAGAAGTTGAGACTTTGCCCAAAAGGTGATAGGGAGCTCCTGGAAGGTTAGAAGGAGGGGAAACACGGCCCCTGCAGCAGATGCCATCAGTGCCTCATCCTGTCCCCTGGTCATCTCTGCAAGGCTAAGGTCACTTACTAACACCTGTGGGCATGCAAGCCCTGCACTGTCCATGCTCACATTAGTGATCCAGGGGCTCCAACATCCAGAGAGCCCAGGCTCAGGAGTCAGCTAGACCTGTATTCAAATTCCAGCTTCTCACATGTCCTACTGAGTGACCTTAAGCAAGTTGCTAAACTTTTCTGTGGCTAGAGAGATGGGCAGGCCAACTTTTCAGGGCCTTGGGGGACATGTGAGGAGAAACAGACAGCACAGATGTTAAGTTCAATTTGTGCTTGTTTAAAAGACAAGGAGGAGGCCAGGTGCAGTGACTCACATTCAAAAATCCCAGAGCTTCAGGAGGCCAAGGCAGGAGGATTGCTTGAGCCCAGGAGTCCAGGACAAACCTGGGCAATGTAGTGAGACCCTGTCTCCACAAAAAGTTAATAATTAGCTGGGCATGGTGATGTGTGCCTGTAGTCCCAGCTACTTGGGAGGCTGAAGCAGGAGGATCACAGCTGTAGTGAGCTGTGATCATGCCACTGTACTCCAGCTAGCCTGGGTGACAGAGACAGACGCTTTCTTGAAACAGAAGCAGAAGAAAGAAGAGAAAGAAAGGAGGAGGAGGAAAGAAAAACAATAAGGGGGAAAAAAAACTGTTGTAAGAAACCAGTATAACTCCTGACAGTGCCCCTGTCCAACACAGTGGCCAGCTCAGAGAGCTCAGAGAACGGAAGTCTGTGTCCCATCTTTGCTCTAGGATTTGAATAAAGTCAGTTCCACCTGCCTAAGATCCCAGAAAATGGGGGCCATTTTTATTATGTTTTGATTTCAGCAAATTACCACTTTCCTCAGGAAAGTCTACCAAAATAATGGACAGGAAGTTGTAGAAATTCAGGAGAGAGACCCATTTTGCTCGAATGACAGCAAACCACATTTGAACTTGAGCTAATTTAATTCTCTGCTCCAGTTCAATATTTCCAGCGAAGATTTTGAGAAACAAAATTAGATTTTCAGTAATGAAGATGAATTTCAATACATGCCACAGCTGGGCAGATTCAACTTGTTGCACCCACGTCGTTATTTCCTGGCCACATTGAAGAGTAAAGTCTGAAACTCACAGTTTAAATGAAGCCAGGAAAGAAAATAAAACCTTTAGCACTAGGCAGGATGGAGAGGGTTTTAGCCAGGCCCTTGAAGTACTTCATTTACAGGATCTTACTGTGCTGGGAGAAATAGTGACCCAGCTCTCAGGAATATAGACAGTTTGAGCTGGAACAATTTTTAGACATTACCTAGGGCAACTAAGGTTCCGTAAAACAAAAACCATAAGATTTTTTTGTTTTGTTTTTTATAAAACAGGGTCAGGCGCAGTGGCTCACGCCTGTAATCCCAGCACTTTGAGAGGCCAAGGTGGTCGGATCACAAGGTCAGGAGACTGAGACCAACCTAGCCAACAGGTGAAACCCTGTCTCTACTAAAAATACAAAAATTAGCTGGGTGTGGTGGCGCGAGTCTGTAATCCCAGCTAGTTGGGAGGCTGAGGCAGGAGAATTGCTAGAACCAGGGAGTCAGAGCTTACTGCAGTGAGCCGAGATGGCACCACTGCACTCCAGCCTGACAACAGAGCAAGACTGTGTTTCAAAAAAAAGAAAAAAAAACAAGATTTTACTCTGTTACCAAGGCTGGAGTGCAGTGGTGGTGGTGCAGTCATAGCTCACTGCAGCCTTGACCTGCCCTCAAGTGATCATCCTGCCTCAGCCTCCCGTGTAGCTGAGATTATAGGCACACACCACAATGCTCAGCTAACTTTTCAATTTTTAGTAGAAACAAGTTCTTGCTATATTATATTGCCCAGGCTGGTCTTAAGCTCCTGGGCTCAAGTGATCCTCCAGCCTCAGCCTCCTAAAGTGCTGGGATTATAGGCATGAGCCACCATACCCAGCCCACCATGAGATGTTTCTAAGAGTACAAGAGCCCAGCAATGAGTAACAAAATCTTTAAATCCACCTATCAAGAAAGACATTGCCTTTTCAATTCATCTTTCCCATTACATCGATGAAGGAGTCTCTGTTTGATGTTACTAGTTCTTTAACACTTCATTTTGAAACAATAGGCCGTAGGTCAGTGGCCACGCTGCCCAGCTAGAATTTTCCTTATAGATCAGGAGTCAGCAAATACTTCCCACAAAGGGCCAGAGAGAGATGATTTCAGACTCTGCATGCCACATGGTCTCTGTCACAATCAAAGGCAAAGGCAGCCATTGACAAAAAGTCCTAAAGTTTATAGACAAAATGTCATATAGTATGAGTGCGGTTGTGTTGCAATACACCTTTACTTATAGGCACTGAAAGTTGAAATATTCTTCACATATCATGAAATATTATTCTTCCTTTGATTTTTTTTTTTTCCCAACCATTTAAAAATGGAAGCATCTTTCTTAGCTTGGGAACAGCACAAAAACAGGCAGCAAGCTGGATCTGGCCATGGCCGTAATTTGTAGACTCTGTTGTAGAGTAGGGTGGTAGCCACAGAAGAGGAGTCCACTGTGCTCATCACCAGCTTGGACTCTGCAATTCCAGCTCCTCAGTTTATCACTTCTGTGACTCCAGAGAGTTACTTTGCTTCTTTGAGCCTCAGCCTTTCCCTCTGTAAAGTGGGAATAAAAACAGCACCTACCTCAGCAGGTTGTTATGAGCATGAAGTGAGTTAATCCACATTAAGTGCTTAGAACATGACATGGTATGCAGTGTTAAATCGATATTAGCTCTTGTTATTGTTTATTTTTACTTTTACTTTCTCTTTTGAGCAAGCGATACAGATTTTTCAACCATGGTGATAATATAGTTTCTTTTTTACCTAAACTTATTTAGGTAAAAAGTCAATTTAAAGGGAAATATCATTTGAATGTATATAGTCTTATGCAAATAGGGCAAAAATTATAAATGGGACACCCAAATGACTGAAGGTTCAGAAATACTTTGCTAGTTCCTTATCTTCACTATACAAGGTTGAGAAATAAATATTAAAGATCAGACAGAGTCTTCATATAAAAAGAGAATTAGGCCAGGTGCGGTGGCTCACACCTATCATCTCAGCCCTTTGAGAGACCAAGGCAGGTGGATTGCCTGAGCTCAGGAGTTCGAGACCAACCTGGGCAACAAGGTGAAACCCCGTCTCTACTAAAACACAAAAAATTAGCCAAGCATGGTGGTGGGCATCTGTAATCCCAGCTACTCAGGAGGCTGAGAATTGCTTGATCCCTGGAGGCAGAAGTTGCAGTGAGCCGAGATGGCATCACTGCACTCTAGCTTGGGCTATAGAGTGAGACTCTGTTTCAAAAAAAATTTTTTAATAAAATAAATTAATTTAAAAAATAAATAAAAGAGAATTCGACTGCATTTCATTGTCTGTGACTTTTAACTGCTAGAGTCATGTGTATAGATTGTCTTCCTGCCCCTCCTACACCATGAGCTCATAGAGGGAAGGGACACATGGCTTCTGAACCCCTAACCCTCAGAATGTGGAACATAGCACACAGACAGTGACCACTGATATTTGTTTTTTGAATTGAGGTAAGGTGGACTATTCCATTTCAACTAAGAACTAAAAATAAAATCCTAAGGCCCCCAACCAACTGAATAGACCCTCCTTGGCCAAGAGAACCTCAGAGAAACTGTAAAAACTGAGTTCCAGGCCATCACGGGACAGGAAGTCAGACTCACCCTGTTATAAACCCCTTCCCTTTTGTGGCTTGAACACAATAACTGACCAATGTTAATGTGAACATAGAGATCATAAGACTGATAGAATGGACTCTTTGTGGCAATAAGGTATCAAATTCTAAACAGGATCTAAGGCCAAGCCAAGCAAGGGTTAAGTGACACACTCCCATCCTTAAAGAAACTACTGTAGTCATGTTCTAATGAATCTAAGGTTTCTCTAGCATCTGAACAAGCACTGACCTCAAGATCAGCAACACTAAACAACTTCAACTCATGCCATATACTGACTAACTTGCCCCCGTTCCACAAGCCACAGCTTCAGCTTTGACTGGACAGAGGCTGATATCAGTACTTCCTCCTGATAAGAGACCACCAGCTGTAAACACGTTCTGGCCGGTTTACAGAGGCTGCACACTGAGTGCCTTCAAGGCCCTGCTTTACCTTTTGACCTACAGGGGATAACTAGAATGCATTTAAACACTGTCTCCTTCCCAAAGAGAACATAAGGCACACATAACACACACGTTTGTTCATACATACATCAGAACCCCTTTCATGCATATTCATAGCTCCTCCTGTAACCTGTTGAATATGTCTATTTGGCCAACCCATCCATGAATTTCTGTCTCATCTTTCCCTCCCTCAAAGTGCCTGCTAATGGCCTCTTCCAAAGGCGATGTTTTCCAGTCTGGCAGAATGGCCACCTTCCAGGCTACAATCCTTTATAAGAAATAGTCACCCTTCTAAATTTATAAATTTGTGATTTTTTTTTCAGTTGACACAACACATATGAACCTTCAAGTCACTTCCAGCCTCCCAAAAGACCAGGAGTCCGATTTTTTAATTCATTCATTTCGCAAACACTTAAGAACCCCAACCAGGAGCAAGCTGTGCTCAGAGAACCCTGAGAAAAGCAGTAAATAACCTAACCATTGCTCCTGGTCTTTGATGGTTGGCTCTGAATGATCTGATCACACATTCCTAACTTTAAAAACTGCTAAACACTGGCCTTTAATATGTATCAATTATTAATATGTATTTAGCATTATTTATTATTATGGTATTATATAATAATAATTATGTTATTACATAGTCATAATTTTTTTTTTTTTTTTTTTGGAGACAGAATCTCACTCTGTTGCCCAGGCTGGAGTGCAGTGGCATGATCTTGGCTCACTGCAACCTCCGCCTCCTGGGTTCAAGCAATTTTCCTGTCTCAGTCTCCTGAGTAGCTGGAATTACAGGGACCTACCACCACACCCGGCTAATGTTTATATTTTTAGTAGAGATGGGGTTTCACCATGTTGGCCAAGCTGGTCTTGAACTCCTGACCTCAAAGTGACCTGCCTAGCTCAGCTTCCCAAAGTGCTGGGATTATAGGTATGAGCCGCTGCACCCAGCCATATCGTCATAATTACACACAATAATATATTTTATTATAAGATATAAAATACAATTATAAAATATAATATTGGTGTTATAATTAACAAAGTACTATTTATTAATTAGGAATACAAAGGAAGAAATGACTGTAGCTCCTGAGCTGCCCCTGGTGTGATGAACCAGGAGCGGCTCAGAAGCAATGATCGTTCCTTTTTATTCCTAATTAATACTTGAGTTATTAATTATATATGTATTTATTTATAAATTGCATGTGGATACCACTTTTTTTCTTTTTTTTCTTGAGACACAGTCTCTCTCTGAAGCCCAGGCTGGAGTGCAATGGCACGATCTTGGCTCACTGCAACCTCTGCCTCCTGGGTTCAAGCGATTCTCCTGCCTCAGCCTTCCAAGTAGCTGGGATTACAGGTGCCTGCCACCACGCCTGGCTAATTTTTGTATTTTTAGTAGAGATGGGGTTTCACCATGTTGGCCAGGCTGGTCTTGAACTCTTGACCTCAAGTGATCCACTTGCCTCGGCCTCCCAAAGTACTAGAATTACAGGCGTGAGCCACCACACCTGGCCGTGGATACCAATTTTCCAGTTTATCCCACACATTATAAAACAGGCAAAAGACTGTGAAACCAAAGTTATAAGGTCCTCAGCGCTGCTACTTTCTTTCCACGCACCCCACTTTGAAGAGGACCCTGGGTGTGGCAGAGGCCAAGCTCACACCTGCGCACAGTCATAACGCAGGGGTAACCCCTGGTCAAAGTGTGACTGTGTTTGCTGGATGGGGAAGATGGTCCAAGGTTGGGGACATCTGTGACAGACCTGAAGCTGAGCTAGAGCTGAGATGGAAGTAGACCTTCGGAGGCAGAAAGTCCAGAAGAACAGTCCCTCCCAAGCAGGGACCCCGCGATTCCAAGTGCTCTTCTTCCTGCCACCTTCACAGCTTGGGAATGGGAGGGAGGAGGGTAGAGGCAGGGAGAGCTGGGGAGTTTGAGATGCCCTTTATCTGGTACATTATCTTAGCATGGCCGGAATAACTCTCACATCATGACATTGGCCATGGGGTTTTTCTTATTCCCCTCCCTGTGTTCAAGGAAGCCTGTACATCGTGGCAAAACTTCCTGCTGTCTTTCTGGCAAGGAGCCCAGCTTCATCATCACTGAGCGCTGCCCTTTGGTGCCAGTGCAGAACACGACAATAAAGCCTGACAGTGGGATTAGGATTTTGCAGACCCTCGACAGCAGGTCTGTGGAGCTTGGGAGCCTTCCAGGGGCCCTGCCTGTTACCGAAGCTGGGCACACAGCTCCATAGATATTTGTCTAGTGAATGAATGCAGGCACAGATGAGTGAATGGAGGAATATTTGCTCAAGTCCTAGCTCCACTATTTTCAGAACAAAACCACTAATAGAAGGAGGAGTTAGACTGCATTATTTCCAATTCTTACAACTGCACAGCAGAAATTATTTTGGCCCTGTGAATACTAGGACTGAGAGGAGAGAGGACTCCCAGCATCCCACCTGCTAGGAAAGGGGCAGAGCTGCTGCAAGGCCCCAGGTAGCCTGACCCTGAGCCAGCTTCTCATCCGCTTTGCCAATGGCTTCAATGTGGGGACTGAAGGGGATGCTACTGGCTAGGTCAACCCAATCATCTGACTCTCAAATATCACCTCCCATACCTCTGCTATCTGTTTACCCACAAGCTACTGGAATACCTCCAGCTACGGGCCTCCCATTTTTACCTTTGGATAACTAGAAGATTCTTCTTAATTTGGAGCTGACATTGGCTTCCCTGTGACGCTGTCTATGGAGTCCATCTTTGGGAGTTTTAGAAAACAAGTCTCCTCGCTTTCCCTGCTACCCACATAGGGGGTCCACGGAGTGTTGTTCTGGATTCCTGTCATAACTCAAAGGGAAACTTTCACAAGGTCCAGAGCCCTTGATGTCCTGCAAATGAAAGAGGAGGATGTCCTTAAGTTCCTTGCAGCAGGAACCCACTTACATGGCACCAACCTTGACTTCCAAATGGAACAGCACATCTGTAAGAGGAAAAGTGGCGGCATCTACGTCATGAATCTAAAGAGGACCTGGGAGAAGCTTCTGCTGGTGGCTCGCACCATTGTGGCCATAGAAAACCCTGCTGATGCCAGTGTCATATCCTCTGGTAGCACTGGCCAGAGGGCCGTGCGGAAGTGTGCTGCTGCTACTGGAGCCACTCCTATTGCTGGCCACTTCACTCCTGGAACCTTCACTAACCAGATCCAGGCAACCTTCCTGGATCCACGGGTTCTTGTGGTTACTGATTGCAGGGCTGGTGACCAGCCTCTCACAGAGGCATCTTATGTTACAACCTACCTACCATTGCTCTGTGTCACACAGATTCTCCTCTGTGCCATGTGGACATTGCCATCCCATGCAACAAGAAGCTCACTCAGTGGGCTTGATGTGGATGCTGGCCCAGGAAATTCTGCCCATACAGTGGCTCAATTGCCTGCAAACAGCGGTGGGAGGTCATGCCTGATCTCTACTTCTACAGAGATCCTGAAGAGATTGAAAAAGAAGAGCAGGCTGCTGCTGAAAAGGCTGTGACAAGGAGGAATTTCAGGATAATGGACACTGCTCTGGCTCCTGAGTCCACTGCTACTCAGCCTGAGGTTGCAGACTGGTCTGACGGCGTGCAGGTGCTCTCTGTGCCTATTTGGCAGTTCCCTACCCAAGACTGGAGCGCTCAGCCTGCCACGGAAGACTGGTCTGCCACTCCCCCTGCTCAGGCCACTGAATGGGTAGGACCAACCACTGAATGGCCTTACACTGTTCTTGCACAGGCTCTGAAGCAACATGGAAATAAGGTTGATAGAAAATAAACACCAGTTTCTAAAAATGTTTTTAAAAAGAAAAAGAAAACAAGTCTACTCTTTTAGATATGTGGATTAATATATGTGTGTGTGTGTGTGTGTGTGTTTAGAGAGGTAGATAACGCTAGCATTCAATATTGATAGAATGTTTATATATTATTAAGATTTATTGCATGCTTATCATGTGCCAAGTACTTTACAGAAATTATCCCACTTAATCCTCACAACACCACTGTGAAGTAGGTATCCTCAGACCCCCTTCTTCGGATAAGGACACCAAGGTTCAGAGAGCTTGCACCACCTGCCCAGAGCCCCACAGACAATTCCTGTCTGAGCAGAAGCTACACTCAGGCCCACAGTAACCCCAGCACCCTCCTTTCAGCTGCCATGCCACCCTCTTGCAGGCCTTACTAGCCTGATCTCTTGCCTCTAAAGAGAGTCCATTTGTGTTATTCAAGTTATCACTTTCCCTTTAAAAAATGTTAGAAAGCATGGGATTCATCCATAACCCCATCACCCAAAGAAAACTATTGTTAATATTTCCATGCATTTTTCAGGGTTTTTTTTTTTTGTTTTTGTTTTTGTTTTTTCACAAAAATGAGCTCATACTATACATGTTATTTTGTAACCTATATTTTCTACCCAATTATATATCTGGAACATCTTTCCATAACAACACATAAAAGCCAGCGTCATTTTATGACTGCCTGGAATTTCATTCTACGGATATACCAAAATATATTTAACTACTCACCTCTCATTGCACATTTAATTTTCTCCAAATATAAATCCCCCAACACATATCCTGGCACACAGATCTTTGTCCGTATATTCCACTATTTTGTAGGTTATTGCCTATAAGGAAAATTGTTTGAGTCCAAGGTTATGCCCACTCGAAGGTGTTGCTGCAGAATCCCAACACCCCTCCTCAGTGTAGGTGAGGGCTTATCTCTCCACCCTCTAGCCCACAGAGCTGTCAGCTTTTTTAATCTTGGCCAACCTAAAAATTATAATAAAATGGCCGGGCGCAGTGGCTCGCGCCTGTAATCCCAGCACTTTGAGAGGCCAAGGTGGGCGGATCACAAGGTCAGGAGATCGAGACCATCCTGGCTAACACAGTGAAACCCCGTCTCTAGTAAAAATGCAAACAATTAGCCAGGCGTGGTGGTGGGCACCTGTAGTCCCAGCTACCTGGGAGGCTGAGGCAGGAGAATGGTGTGAACCTGGGAGGCGGAGCTTGCAGTGCGCCGAGATGGCACCACTGCACTCCAGCCTGGGTAACAGAGCAAGACCCCGTCTCAAACAAGAAGAAGGAAAAAAAAAGAAAAAGAAAAAAATATATATATATAATAAAATGGCCAGGGAAAATTATAATAAAATGACATCTTGTTTTCATGCACTTAGCTTTTATTACCAGTGAGGTTGAATTTATTCCAATATCAGACAGTTTCAGTCCATCTTAGGCATATTACATCAATTACTATGGTGTCCCTAAGAGCACAAAATACCCCAGGCGGGATTCGGACCAGCATAGATTTCAGAGGCATCTGCCCAGCGGGTCTCAGCCAAGTGGTTAACGGCCTTCACAGGGTGCTGCCAGCCACCAGGGCCTAAAATGTGCTCAGGCTCCAGCCGTGGCACAAGACTGTCTGGTTAACTGTACACGTGGCCCAGCCATCCCAGTGTGGCATTTACAGCTCTCTGGTTTCTGTCAGTGCTGCCCCTGCTAAACTATGTGGCTGTCTAGTGTGCACTAAGTGCAAAGCTGGCTCCTGTGCCAGCACCCATGCCCACAGGAAAGGCTGCCTTGATTTGAACCTCTATTTAGGGCCTGCAGGGAGGGGTGCCTGTGTGTAAACACACTTGTGGCTTTTTGTTCTCCTTCCTGCTGATTATTTTAAAGCTAGGAGTTAAGTAAGATTCAGCTTAGTGATCGATTCACTCATGAGGCTGCCTAACCTGTTGCTGTTTTATAAACTCAGGAAATTCTTCTCATTGATGGGTCTCCGTGTTGAGGGTGTGACAGACCAGCCCTCTCCCATGATGCTGTGCATGCCTGGAGGAGGGGGTGTGGCGTGGCAAGCTCAGCTGTGTCCCAATAACCAGCATCTCTCCTCCTTTCTCAGGGGAACTGCACCTCTGTTTTTCTTGCCCAAGTCCGTCCACGACCCGCTTCCTATGCCCCACCTCCAGCCTGTGGAACAGGCAGAGTTCCAGACCCGGGTTCAAGTTCCCCACTGCCAGGTGCCAGATACATTACTTATCTTCTCAGAACCTCAGTTTGCTCATCAGTAAAATGGGGACGATAATAATACCTACCTCATAATGTGGTTGTGAAGATAAAACAAGAGTACCTCCACAAACGTAATCCTGGAAATGACAGCATGTAGAGCTGATTTCGTTTTTATTTTACAAATACTGATTGAATGGCCAGTTTAATTCCATTGTAATCACACTTCAAATATAAGCGAGGCATAGGAAAACTTAAAGAGAAATTATAATTATCGGATCTGGCTGCCCCCACAGGCCTTTCTGTAGCCTCGGATATGGGCCCCGACGCAAGATACATGATCACTATTATGTGCTGACTTGAATTGGGCGAAGGTGGTCAAAGCCAGTGTTTATGAACCATTGAGTTCCTTTCAGCTCACAATAGCTCAGTGGTGCATGCCTCAGTGGCTGCAGCATGCCTTTCATTCACTCATTCAGGAAGCATTGATGAGCCCAGATGTCAAGTCTTGTGCTGGGGAAGGCCCAAGAGGAGCAATAAAGGGCCCTGTTGTCGAGCTGTTTATCATCCAGAGGAGAACGAACACCCACACATACTACTACTGTCCAAAGCCAGTGGCCAGAACATATACGATGATACACTCTGACCTGCAGCCTCTGCAGCAGTCAGTCCAAAACGGTCAGGACTTGGCTGATGACTGCCAGCTTCCCAAATCAACCCTTGGGTTCCCTTTCACAGTCCTCTCATAGCACATGCCTCCATAGAGGTATCACTGCTAATGGTTGAGATCGCGAGGCAAATCCAGAGGAGACACTCTAACCACTGAGCTATGCTGCCTGGCCTGGGAGGAATGAAGAAAGAGAAGATGGAAAATGAAAGGAGAGAAGAAGAAACCTAAGTCCTAAACACAGAACGACACATTCTCTCCCACAAAGGTTATGAACAAGCCACATCTTCCTCATTCTAGCCTGTCAAGCTTTGGTGTGTTTGAATCACCTAGGAGGCTCGTTAAACACTTGGATCCTGGGACCCACCCTTAGAGGTCCTGAAACCGACAGGTTGGGGCCTGGGAATCTGCAATTTTATTCTAAGTTCTCAAAGTCCTTGAACCCCAAAGCAAGGTCTTCAAACAGCATCTCGGCTATCAACTGCGATAGCTCTGCACCTGCCAATGCAGACTCCCAGGCCCGCCCTTCAACCTATTAAATCGGAATGTGTATTTAAACAAGATCTCTAGGTGTTTTATATTTACATTAAAGTTTGAGAAGCCCTGCTTTTGGTGGTTCTCATTTAAGACGTCCAAATACCACTTGGAGCGTAATAAATAATACTAACAATGAACCAGGCAGTGTTTGGAGTGTTTAATGCTTAATAATTCATTTATGAGTCAAAAGAATCCTATGAGGTAGAGTCTATTATTATCCCATTTTACAGGTGAGGAAAACAAGGCACAGAAAGCTGAAGTAACTTGCCAAAGTCTCAAAGCTGGCACGTGTGAAGGATGAGGTTGAAACCCAAGCTGACCAGCACCTGCCGCTCCCGTTTGCCTGCTAAATTCACCTGGAAATTGACAAGCCCTGCATCATCCTGGCTGCCCTCCTGGGCCCTGACATCTCAAACAAGGCGATCAGCAGCTCCGCAAAATCAACAAGAGCTGCACTGCTCTAGGATGTCCTGTGGCCGAATAACACATGCAAATTACATTGATTCTCTGGGAAGAAAATGGCTATGTGGGTCTGGGCAAAGTTATTACATTTTTAAACTCAACCAGTTTAGAAAAAAAAATTGTGCATACAGAAAGACATGCTAGGGGCTCAAATGAGCCCTACAATTAAATCAATTCATTGCCTCAAATCTGCACTGAATATTATTAGGTTGGTGCAAAAGTAATTGCAGGAAGAAAAGCTAGGGAAGAGAAACAAGAAAATTGCAAGGAAGAGAAAATATATTTACTATTCATCAGAGGAAGTGGATCATTAAAAACATCTTTACCCTCTCTTCATGTTGCACAGGCTGACTAGGAGGAGAAAAGGGAAGGGTTGGTCCTGCTGTCTGAGCAGTGGCAGAGGCAGAGGAGGTGGAAGGGAAGGCAGGTGAGGCAGGCACACTGAGTGTAACTTCTGTTGAAAAAACTCCTTGTACAAGTGGACCTATGCAGGGACTTAACATATTCCATAAGGTTCTGGGGCAAAGATGATGGCAAAGCAGGTGAAGAGCTACTTGTAGTGTCTTCCACCCAGAAGAACTTGTTTGGAGACTTTTGTGCCCTCTGCCCTCTGCACTAAAACTATTTGATAAAACCAAGCTATGTTCTCTGAACCTAAGATGTCAAAACATTAAGAAAACCTGCACAGCAGAACTGATTGCTTCAGTGTGCGTCGCCTCTGCCTGTAAGCACCCTTCTCTCTGGGACGTTACTTGTATTTGGTGGCTCTGTTCTCCCACCATTCCTGCAACTGAGTTATTGGGTAGTTATGTTCCCAAGTGGGATCAGGCAAGGCTGGAAAAGGCAAACTCAGCAGCGGAAAGCTTCGGGGCTTTCTGATGGATTTTTAAGGATATGAGGACTTCAGAACCTTGGAAGGTTTTTGGTTTGGTTTTGTTTTTCCAGTTCCATGAAACATGAAAGACAAGGGCAATCAACGGAGATGGCACACACGCAACCAGGAACAGAAGGGACCGAGTCCCAAGGCTAGAAAAGGATCTCCCCTTGATCAAAAAGGATTCTGTGTTTGTACATTTCAGCAGAGAGCCAGCTCCGCTTCCTAAAGATGGAGAGTGACAAAATGGGCCTCTGAGCAGCCCTGGGCCTACCCATCAAGGCTGAAATCCATTTGTCTTGGGTTTTGACAAAAGCAGCAGCCAGGCAGCCAGAAACACAAGCCAGAAGACCGCGCTTTGAGACAGGCCACAGAGGGGCCAACTGAGCTCTAGCGCCATGTTTAATAAAAGATACAGAGCTCATTGCAGGACTATTTATAACAGCAACAAAAACTTGATCAGCATAAGATTGGCTAAGTACATTTGTGTATATCTGTACAGTGAAAATTAGATTTTCAAGGAATATCTAACAACTTAGAGAAATGTTTATTCAGTTGACACTTGAACCATGCAGGAGTTAGAGGCACTGATTCCCATGCAGTCCAAAATTTTCAGAGAACTCTGGACTTCCCCAAAACTTAACTAATAGCCTACTACTGACTAAAACCTTACTGATAATAGTCAAGTAATACATATTTTTGTATGTTGTGTGTGTTATATGCTGTATTCTTACAATAAAGTAAGCTAGAGAAAAGAAACTGTTAAGAAAATCATGAGGAAGAGAAAATATATTTACTGTTCATCAAATGGAAGTGGATCACTATAAAGATGTTTATCCTCTCTTCATGTTGAACAGGCTGACAAGGAGGAGAAAAGGGAGAGGTTGGTCTTGCGGGTGACAGAGGCAGAAGATGGGGAGGAGGTGGAAGGGAAGGCAGGGCAGGCACGCTGAGTGTCACTTGTACTGAAAAAACTCCTTCTATAAGTGGACCCACGCAGTTCAAACTCATGTTGTTCAAAGGTCAACTGTCATATAATGTTAAGTGGAAAAAAAAAAAGCAGGACCCACAACACAAAACTAACTTTTCTGTACAGAGATAGATAGGTAGGTAGGTAGGTAGATGATAGATAGATAGACAGGTAGATAGATAGATAGATAGATAGATAGATAGATAGATAGATAGATAGATAGATATGGATATAATTGCTTTTGTTTTTGTTTTTTGAGACGGAGTTTCACTCTTGTTGCCCAGGCTGAAGTGCAATGGCACGATCTTGGCTCACCACAACCTCCGCCTCCCAGGTTCAAGTGATTCTCCTGCCTCAGCCTCCCGAGTAGCTGGAATTACAGGCATGTGCCACAACACTTGGCTAATTTTGAATTTTTAGTAGAGATGGGGTTCCTCCATGTTGGTCAGGCTGATATCAAACTCCTGACCTCAGGTGATCTGCCTGCCTCAGCCTCTCAAAGTGCTGGGATTACAGGCATGAGCCACCGTGCCCGGCCAGATATAGATATATTTTTAAGGAAAAACCTGGAAGAGTAATCACCAAATGTTAAAAATGTGAGTAGATTTTCTTTCTCATATCTGCATTTTCTGATTTTCCATAATATACATACATTCTTCTTACAGACAGGATAAAAGGAATTTATAATTCTTCTCATTATAAACCAAAAATACATTGCTGATATTGTTTCCTGATACAGTAATATAGTAAAAGTTACTATTTATCGAGCACTTAGTATGTACTTTAGATAGATGATTTTATTTTTATTTATTTTTATTTTAGATAGATGATTTTTATTTTCTTGTGGTTACAATAACCGCAGGAAACAGGTACTATTATTATCTGCATTTGCTTATGGGAAAAGAAGCATTTACCATTCGAAAGTTAAATGTCTTGCCTGCAGCTCAGTTACCACGTAAGGGACAGAGCTGGGTTCCAAGGAGGATGTCTGTGGTGTGTTAATGTCCACGCTATTAACTCTGAAGTAGCCCCAGAAAGTGAGACCCAGGTAGGGTTGCCAGATAAACTATAGGACACTCAGGTAAATTTGAATTTCGGGTACACAACCAGTAATTTTTTTTAACTGTATCATGCAATGTTATTCACTGTGTAACTACATTTCTAATTTAGGCATCCTGTTGGTTGGTTGGTTGGTTGGTTTTTTAATTAGAGAAATGAGTTAATTTGCAAATTGCTATAGGAAGGGGTTGAAAGCAATGTAGCCATCCAGCAGTTTTAGGAAAAGTCAGGTTCAGGCCCCAAAGTTCTTTCTTTTTTTTCTTTTTTTTTTTTTTGAGACAGAGTTTCACTCTTGTCGCTCAGGCTGGAGAGCAATGGCATGATGTGGACTCACTGCAACTTCCACCTTCCAGGTTCAAGTGATTCTGCTGTCTCAGCTGGGATTATGCCAAGTAGCTGGGATTACAGGCTTGTGCCACCACACCCAGCTAATTTTATATTTTTAGTAGAGATGGGGTTTTTCCATGTTGGTCAGGCTGGTCTCGAACTCACGACCTCAGGTGATCTGCCCGCCTCGGCCTCCCAAAGTGCTGGGATGACAGGCGTGAGCCACCATGCCCGGCCTCTTTCAGTAAGATCTGGGAACAGTCAGCCCCCAGACAGGCAGAGAGAAAATCTATGTCTTGGGTTCCCTTTTGTTACACCCTCCTATGAAGGAGAGGGAGCTTTTGCTAATACAAATTGGATGCCTGGAGCAGACAGCCCCTTAAAAGTGAGGGATGCTTGTGATTGGAAGACTCCACCAAGCAATATTGCTGAGCACTTGAAAGCCACACTTCAGGCATGCCCGCACTGGGTGGTAACAGATATCTGAGTCTCCTCTATGAAGTGACTTGTCTGGCTTTGCTGTCAGTAGTCAGAGTAAGAAGTTACTCACAGCCCCCGTCCTCAAGTCCTAGCCCCAGTCCTGGGGCTCACTGTGACAACCACACATCCAAACTTAGACCATTTGACTGGTCTATTAGGATCATCCAGGGAGTTTTTAAAAAATACTGACACCTGGGCCCATTCCCAAAAATTCTGATTTATTTGGCTGGCTGGTGGTGGGAAGTGTGGGTATTTTACAGCAACTGCCCAAGTAATTCTAATGCCCAGGTGAGGGTTAAACATCACTGCACTGAACCAACCACAATAAACCAGGTGCTGGGATACCCATAACAGGGGAAAATGTCACATTCGTCTGTCAAACTGAAATACCAAAGTCAACCTCACTGGGTTGCTAAAAGGATTAACTGAGCGGCTCAGTACCTGCCCTGCACAGAAAATACTTGGCGAGTGTTATTTCTTTCCCAGAATCAAACATACTCACTGACATTTATTGAGCCTTTTTCTTCACCCAGACTTATGTTATCTCATTTAGTCCTCAAAACAGTTCTATAAAGTAGAGATCATCATTGTCCCCATTTGTAAGATGAGAAAACTGAGTCAAACAAAGGTGACCTCATTCTCAAGGTCATCAGCTAACCATAGTGGAGCCAGGACTTGAACCCAGGCCCTTTGACTCAGAACCGCACATTCTCAGTCCCTTCCATCTATTGTCTTCTCGCTGACAGAGCCCTCTAGGGCAGAGGAAGCCACCTACATGCCACCTCCCAACCTTTGTCCTGGCCATTCCTTTGCCCTGAATGGCAATCTCTTCTCTGCCTCTGCAAATTATAACCTGCGGAGGAAACACCCCGGTCCTTCTGGGCTCTTGCAGACCTCACGGTGAGTGCTTGGTCATCCATTCATTTATTCTTTCTCTAAGCAGACATCTACTGAGCACCTACTGTGTGCCAGACACTGTGCTAGACACTGGATGTAAACACTAGGGAGTCTTGCTGAGGCTTGCCATTCCAGGATGGCAAAATCAACAAAACAAACAAATGTATAACTGCACATTGCAGAGATTGCTCTAAAGGGAACCGGGAGCTTTAACCTGACCCTGAGCACAGAAAACCACGGGGTGGTTTTAAGCAGAGGGTTGGTGTGACCAAATTTGTTTTTCTGGCTGCTGTAAGGAGGATGGATTGGCTCAGGGGTGAGGGTAGAGGCAAGGAGGCCAGAGAGGAGGCTAAGGGAGGAATCCAGGTGAGACAGGAAGAGGCCTCACTCATTGTGGAGGTGGCTTGAGGAAGAGGATGAACATCTTCCAAAGAAGAAGCCTGCTGCCAGTTGGATGGGGAGGTGGCAGGGGGGTCATTGCCACTTGCTCTGGCCCTTATGACAGACATTCTGTGCACTTTGTACCGTGACTTATTTCGTGACTGTATACATTGCCTCTGGAGTAATGTTCTAAATATTTAACCATCAGTGTCATGAGGGAGAAGCAAGTATTGACTAAATCAGAACAAACTGTGACTCCAGCTTTGGGCAGCATTCCCTGCTGGGCTAGGCATTAACCCTTTAGTTGCTGGACATCAGTGAGGTCCAAGGCATTGCAGGTGAACAGCCTGGGTGGAGGCAGAGGACTCCGAGGGTTTAGAATGACGCTATTTGTTAGCAATATTAAAACCAAACAGCACATGCCCCCTCAGGATGTCTCTCCACTAGATTTTAAGCTTCTGGGAAGCAAGGCTAGACTTAAGAAAATCAATGAGCTAGAAATTTGTCCAACAGGTATCCCATCCCTTGCAAAGACCTGGACTTGCCTGGGAAGATGTCCAGGCTGACATTTCAATCTCGCATTTCTGTGAAGAGATACAGAGTCCTCCAGAATCAACCCCTGAGCCTACGAGGGCTACATGTTCTGTGAGCCCGGGCCTCGGGAAGAGCCACGTTATCTGCGGGGGATTGCTGCTGGCAGCCCTGGAGAGACTGCTCCGTGCTAGGGCGCACTGCCTCAAGGATGCGCGGATCTTGGCAGACAGTCCTGGGGAGCCCAGCCAGGAGGACACAGCGGGCGGCAGAGGGAGCTGAGCCACTCCTCCCCAGGGGGTGTCCTGAACTCTGTCATGTTGAAGTTCTGACATTTTTAACAGTGGAAAGAAATTTTAAAAGATCCTGATTAAGAACAAAGCAGCAAAGAAATCTACGTGAGTGAGCACAGTTTGTTCTGGAAGGCTCTCCCTTTGCACATTCAGGTTCTCGGTTCTCCACCTGCAAAGGGGGTAGATTTGCTTTTGTGCTCTTTGTACTTTAGAAGGATGATCTGAAGATGGATGAGGGCCTATTAATAGCCGTCTTGTTAATGGCTCCCGAGATGTTCTACTGATTTGGATAATGGAACATGCAGGCACATTGTGGAGTCTGAACTCTTCTAGTAGCCTTGTTATGATCTCCCTTCATCCTGACATCCCGGAGGTGGGGCTGTTCTTGTCATCTTATGGAGGCTCAGAGAGGAGTATGACCAGCTGTGGCCATGCTGCTGGTGAGAGGCAGATCTGGAAATGGAACCCAGACCTCTCTGACTCCCCAGACCAAGTTTTGGGCTGGCTATAGATTGTCCCTAGCACCCTCTCCCATGGACCCTCTCCCATGGGAAAGTCCATTTTAAAAAGGAAGATGCCCTAGAATTTTAAACCATGGTTAGTTTAAACTGCTTAGAAACAAAGCATGGAAGAAAGAAGGCATGAAGGCTGGACATGCACCAGCCTGGTATCGAATCCCCTTTTTCCACTCACCAGCTGTGTGACCTCAGGCAGAGTGTTGAACCTCTCTGGTCTCAATGCCTGTTGAAGGGACAGGGATACTCTGGCTTTGAAGGCCATAGAAAGACAGCCCCACAGCCTACAGGTTTCAGAAAAACGGAAAAGCCCAGTGACTGACGTGAAGAAACTGCAACAGCTTTGGTCAGCCCTGGAGTCCAGCCTAGTTTGGTAGCCTAATAGCTGTGGCGCTTTGGACAAGGTGCATAACCACTCTGTGCCTGTTTCCTCATCTGTAAAATGGGGACAATCACAGCCCTTGCTGCAAAGGGTCAGCATAAGAATCAAATGTGATCATTCACATCAAATCCTGCCATTAGGCTGGTCCTGGGTGTCCATCCTCAAGGATGAAATAAGGTCTAGGCTGCCTGCAAAGGCCTCCAAGCATTTTGGCCAGTGCAGGAAGCTCATGTTGCCACAGCCATGAGGACACCAGACAGTGGCGCCCCTGGTCCCTGACCTTGAGTGGTGGTTAAGAGCATGGAGTTGGAGCCAGATGTTCAATTCCAACTCCGGCTCTGCTGCCTTCTGGCCCATGACCTTGGGCAAGTAATTAGCTTCTCTGTGCCTTAGTTTTCCCAGTCATAATATTAGTACATACCTCCCAGGGTTGCTGTCAGAGGTAAACAAATGAATACATGTAAATGCCTTGGAATAGTGCCTGGCATATAGAAAATTGCACTAAGGTCTTTCCTGGTATTATTTTTCTCCTCACTTCACATGTTGGTAATCTCCAAAAGAACCAGCTATCTCTGCCGTGGGAAGATGCTTTCTGGACCCCCTGACATTGCCACTAATGACCCAGAACACCAGCTGGATCTGAAATATCCATCTCCTCTCACCCCTCAGAGCCACCGCAAGCTTGAACTGTAACCTGCCGGGTTCCAGAGAGGGCACACCTTCCTCCAGTAGGAGTCCCTGGCTCCATGTCACTGGTTCTAAGAGGCTTCTTCCAAAGGCTACATTTCTTCTCATAACTATCCCACTGCGGGCTCTCCAGGCCGCCTGTTATACATAAATACACTTAACTTTTATGGGGTATGCGGTGCTCTCGGCATAAACCATCTCCTCTGTCCCACAGGACTAGGGGAAGGGCTGAAACATGGAGAATGTGCACATGTGACAACATCAGGACAGACCCTGAGACCCAGATGATTAGAACCTACACCACAAGGTATCGCCCTAGAGACATAAAACATCACTGAAGTCTTACAGTCTCCCCCACTGCATGTGTGCAATTTGGACGTGATCCTCCCAGCCTGGATCAGCGCATCCCATCTCTCTCTCTCATCCTC
>NC_045453.1:23765568-23796093 GCF_002776525.5 Piliocolobus tephrosceles | reverse complement strand
CATCCCATCTCTCTCTCTCATCCTCCTCCGCCACCACTGTGCTTATCAGACCACTGGGGAGGCCTCCTGGCTCCCGGTCCTGCTTCTGTTCTGGCACCTCCTTCACTGTGCTGCCCACAAGCCGCGTGGTGATACAGTACAGCAGAACCCCACTGGTCACGGCCCTGCTCCAAAGGCTCCTGAGGCCCTTAGAGCTGCTCTTAGAGCCAGCCTGGCAGGGCCTTCGTAGTCATCTGACTCTGTCTTTCTATCTTAATGGGTATGTTGATCTCAGTCATCAATGGCTAGATGCAGGTGTTTTGTTTCTGGTTTGCAGATAAAGTAGCAACTAAAGCCATCAGCTCATTCACTCATTGATTCATTCAGTCAACAAATACTCATTGAGGGCCCACTATGCGTCAGGCTGTGTCCCCGATGCTCAGGGGACAGTGGTTAGCAAGACAAAGTCCCTGGCTGAGGCCAGTTGCAAGGCGGTAGGGAGATGCAGAAGCACAGCAGCCGGGCCTCAAGAGGGCCAGAGCTTGCTTTAAGGCTCTGCTGTGGCTGTCTGGAAACTCTTAACTGTTTTTAGACAAGGGCCCTGATTTTCATCCCGCACTGGGTCCCACAAATTGTACAGCTGCTCTCTCCCTGCCCTCAGGGAGCTCACATTCTACTGGGAGACAACAGACACTCAGTGAATCTGAAATGTCAAGCCCCAGAGGAGAAGTGCTGTGAAGAAAGTGAACCAAGGTGGTGGGTGCCAACCAGTGAGGGTGGCCTGGCCGAGGCTGGCAGGCAAGGCTTCCCTGAGCGGGTGCCTAGAGGGAGCCAGGCAGCCACGCAGCCACGCAGTGGTGGGAGGTGGGTGGGGAGAATCTTCCAGGCAGGGGGAGAAGAGCAAGGGCTGAGTCCCTAGGGCAGGAGGGTGTTTGCTAAGCTGAAGGGACAGGGAGGAGTCGGTGTGGCTGCAGCTTGGAGAGTGAGTGAGAAGGCACCGACCTAAGCAGAGCAGGGGGCCATTCAGTGCAGCTCGAGGGGAGGATCCAGAACGCCTACCCACCAGCTCATGGTAGGACCTTGCCCAGATTCACTGCAAGGCCTAAGGCTGGTGCTGAAGCCCAGATCCTCCCTAACGGGATCTCTGCAATGAGAAGGGCTGGCTGGACAATGTTCGACGATGGCCCTGGGGGGTTTCTTCTGTCCACATGCCGTGGATACAATGCTAGGGTGGAGGGGACAGTCACCACATCTTCCCTGCTGGGGCTGAGGGGTTGCTGGGGTTGAGGGGTTCCTGGGTCCCCAGCACAGCCCTCAGGTTTCAGGGAGCTTGGCTACTCTTTCTGAGAATCTGCTATAACTTTTTGCAGACCCCAAATGTGAGTTCCAGCCACGTCGTTCCCCCTACTTCTCTCATTCAAGAACATGTTCCTGTCACTGCCTTATCCTTACACTACTGTGCTGTTACTACTTCACCGTCAGGAATTGGATTTGGACTTTTCTTAAATGCCCTTATTTTAAAAGGAAACATTGTATCATTGCTATGTAATACTTGCCATAAATAGAAAAATAGAAAGTAACCATGAAATAAACATTTTGCAATATCCTTGTTGTCGAATTCTAGCTAGATACCATCCTAGCCTCAGGCATGCTCTGTCTTTGTTTAAAATGGAAATTTGCAAGTGCTAGAAATGGCTTAAAGGGGCTAAGGGTTCCAGAAGCAAACAGAGACTTTCTCCTAAGTAAGCAGAAAGTCTGAGAGAGAATGAAAAAGGACCATTTCACCCTATGACTCAATTTTGTTTAACATCATGTATGAGTACATCTTAAAATTATCTTCCTAACAAAACCAAACAAAACCTAAACCCAAACAAACCTTTGAAACAAAGCCCAAGCCTGTCTGACTTAAGGAAAGACAAGAGGCTGTAAAGAAGTGAACGGTGAGCTCACCAAGACTCCGGGAGGGCCAGAGACTCAGGCGCAGGCTCAAAGCATCCTGCAGAACTGGCCCAGGGAAGGTTCCTGGAAGCTCGTGCTGGGCACAGGTGTCACCACTACCATCAGGACTGCTCACCGGCCTCTGACAGCAGAAATGCTGCCCTCACCACCACCCCTAGAAATAGAATGCAGCTGCTGCAACCCCTCACTACAAGTGTGCTCCCAACTTCTTTCTGAGACAATTGTCTTGATTTGTTGCCCAGGCTGGAGTGCGGTGATGTAATCATGGCTCACGGCAGCCTGGATCTCCTGTGCTCAATGAATCCTCCCACCTCAGCTTCCCAAGTAGCTGGGACTACAGGCGTGAGCCATCACTTGGGGCTAATTTTTGTGTTTTCTGTAGCGACAGAGTTTTGCCATGTTGCCCAGGCTCCACCTTCTTTATGTTACTAGCTTCTAATTCAAAATCTGAGTGCTTCATCTGACTGGCAGGATGGGGGTCATGTGACTGTCCTCTAGCTGCAAAGCTGGCTGGGAAAATGAGTGACATTTTCAGCTTCTATCATGAGAGGTGGATTTTTGTCTCAAAAGATGGGAGATTCCCCAGGCATGGGAAGGGAGGTTGAATACCCACATGTCAACAAAAGAATGAGAGATGACCGTTACACAAAGAGTTAGCACAGCAAGCCCAGCCACCATCCTTTGGAAGGCAAGAAAAAATCTCTATGAGGTTGGCCCTTGGCTAGAGTCTGGGAACTCAGATTTCATGAGGGTCCTACCCACCGTTAACTGATAAGAATGGCTACTGTGCCTAAAATACCTATACAAAGAATAGCGTTTGTGCTGAACACCTGGGCTCCCTCTGGGAGTCTGGAATTTTGGTACCTACCAGGCTGAGGTTGCCACATGATCAGCCTCCAATAAAAATCCCAGGCCCCGAGTCTCTAGTGAGCTTCCCTGGTGGACAACACCTCGCACGTGCTGTCACAGCTCATTGCTGGGGGAATTAGGTATCCTGTGTGATGCAGTGGGAGAGACTCTTGGAAGCTTGTGCCTGGTTTCCGCCTTCACCTATGAGCCTCTTCCTTTGCTGATTTCACTTGGTGTCTTTTCGTCATAAGTCACAGCCAGGAGGATAACCGTATGCTGAGGCCTGGTGAGGCTTCCTACGGAACCGTCAATCCTGAGGGTGGTCTTGGGGCTTCTCCAGCATGCCATCAATGTGACAGCCTTTGAGAAAACACCCACTCAGCCTCACTCAGCAGCTCTCAGAGAGGAGGAAAGTCCAGACACTCCTGGGATTTGTAACTTCTAAACAGTGACAATGACTCTTCAAGGCATGTTTGTGAACTGGGTAAGGCAAGTCTGGATAACCCTGTTCACAGAGGGGGAAACTGAGGCTCAAAGAGCAGAGCGGCCTGCCCAAGACCCCAGGTCCAGTAAGCTGAGAGTGGAGATGAGAGCCTGAACGGTTCAGACTCCTAACCCAAGGCGCCTGCACTGGGTCACTTCCCGAAAGCTCTCTCCAACCTTATGAAGCCTACATAGGATTCACCCTGCCAGTTGAGGGTTCCGTGTTGTACAGGATCATTCCAGGCATCCAGAGCTTTATTTGTTTGTTTGTTGTTGTTTGTTTGTTTATGAGACAAATCCTCATCCCTGTCCTAATCCCTGGGACCTGTCAAAATTACCTTGTATAGTAAAGAGTGGATAGTACCTTATATGGTAAAATATGTGATTAATTTAAGGATTTTGAGTGGAGGTGCTTATCCTGCATTATCTGGGTGGGTCCTATATCCAATGACAAGTGTCCTTATTAGAGTGAGGCAGGCAGGCTGGGTACAGTAACTCATCCCTATAATCCCAGCACTTTGGAAGGTCAAGGCGGGAGGATTGCTTGAGGCCAGGAATTCAAGACCAACCTGGGTGAGACTCCCATCTCTACAAAAAATAAAAAAATTAGCCAGGGTCTCACTCTGTCACCCAGGCTGGAGTGCAGTGGCACAGTCATGGCTCACTGCAACCTTGACCTCCCAGGCTTAAGTGATCCTCCTACCTCAGCCTCCCAAGTAGCTGGGGCTACAGTCACATGTCACCATGCTTGGCTAATTTTTGTTTTGTTTTGTTTTTGAGACACAGTCTTACTCTGTTGCCCAGGCTGGAGTACGGTGAACACAATCTTGGCTCACTGCAAACTCTGCCTCCTGGGTTCAAGTGATTCTCCTGCCTCAGCCTCCCAAGTAGCTGGGATTACAGTAGCTGGGGTTACAGGTGCCTGCCACCATGCCCAGCTAAGTTTTGTACTTTTAGTAGAGACGGGGTTTCACCATGTTGGTCAGGCTGGTCTTGAACTGCTGACCTTAAGTGATCTGCCCACCTCAGTCTCCCAAAGTACTGAGATTACAGGCATGAGCCACCGTGCCCAGCCTCATTTTTGTATTTTTTGTAGAGACAGGGTTTTGCCATGTGCCCTGACTGGTCTCTAACTCCTGGGCTCAAGTGATCCTCCCACTTCAGCCTCCCAAAGTGCTGGGATTATAGGTGTGACCCACCATACCTGGCCAACCTGAGCCTTCTTGCAAAGGTATATGTAGTTATTTCAATTATGTCCGCCTCAAATGGAGTATGAGGCCAGAATTTTTTTTCCACTACCACTGTCTAGTAATTAAACATGCATCACCCACCCCCTAACATCAGCATTTCTCTACCTGTCGTTCTCAGACCACCTGCATCTGAACCAGAATCACCTGGCATGCTTGTTTAAAACACAGATTTCTGGGCCTCTCTGAGACATGTCCAGTTAGAATTCCCAGGAGGGCACCCAAGCGCATGCACTTAACAAGCTCCCCAGGGAACGTTCATGTTTAGCACAGTGTCCGCCAGAGTCCTCAGTAAATCAAAACAGGACCAGAGAAAGTGCAGGCTGGGGGGACTTCAGAGTTAAGCATCTGTATTTCAGCTTGCGTTGCAGGACCCCCAGTGGCATATTTAGGTCTCATTCTACATACTTATTCAGAGCCAAAATTGTCAGCAATGTCTAACGTTAACTGGATACTGTGCTTGCAAGTTCAACTCAGAACGGAGCCCAAGTTTTGCCTTTTATTGGTGCTTTTAGCGTCCAGAACCTGGCACATCTTCCTCAGCCATAATAGTGGGCTGGCTGGTGGCCCCAAAAAGATATGTCTGTGTCCTAATCCCTGGGACCTGTCAAAATTACTTTGTGTAGTAAAGAGTGGATATTACCTTATATGGTAAAATAAGTGATTAATTTAAGGATTTTGAGTGGAGGTGCTTATGCTGCATTATCTGGGTGGGTCCTATACCCAATGACAAGTGTCCTTATTAGAGTGAGGCAGGCAGGCTGGGTGCAGTAACTCATCCCTATAATCCCAGCACTTTGGAAGGTCAAGGCGGGAGGATTGCTTGAGGCCAGGAATTCAAGACCAGCCTGGGTGAGACTCCCATCTGTACAAAAAATAAAAAAATTAGCCAGGGGCTGGGCACGATGGCTCATGCCTGTAATTCCAGCACTTTGGGAGACCGAGGCAGGTGGATCACCTGAGGTCAGGAGTTCAAGACCAGCCTGACCAACATGGTGAAACCCCGGCTCTACCAAAAATACAAAAATTAGCCAGGTATTGTAGTGGGTACCTGTAATCCCAGCTACTTGGGAGGCTGAGGTAGGAGAATCACTTGAACCCAGGAGGCAGAGGTTGCAGTGAGCCAAGATCACACCATTGCACTCCAGCCTGGGCAACAAGAGCAAAGCTCCATCTCACAAAAATAAAATAAAATTAGCCAAGCATGGTGGCTCATGCCTGTAATCCCAACCTTTTTGGTAGCTGAGGCAGGAGGATCACTTGAGCCCAGGAGTTCAAGACCAGACTAGGCAAGACTCCCATCTCTACAAAAAATAAAAAGATAACGGGGCATGGTGGTGGCATGCCTGTAGTCCCAGCTACTCAGGAGGCTGAAGTAGTAGGAACACTTGAGCCCAGGGCTTCGAGGCTGTAGTGAGTTATGATTGCATCATTGCACTCTAGCCTGGGTGACAGAGTGAGATCCTGTATTCAAAAAAGAAAAGAGGAGAGAGAAAGGGAGAGAGGAAGGGAGGGAGAGAGGGAGGGACGGAGGGAGGGAGGGAGGGAGGGTGGAAGGAAGGAAGGAAGGAAGGAAGGAAGGAAGGAAGGAAGGAAGGAAGGAAGGAAGGAAGGAAGGAAGGAAAAGGCAGGCAGGTAGGCAGAGGGAGACTGACAGAGACGGGGTGAGGTTGGAGTGATAGCAGCCACCAGTGGTGGAAGAGGCAGAACATGGACACCCCCCTGGAGCTTCCAGGGGGACCGTGGCCCTGCTGATGCCTTAATTTCAGACCCTGGCCTCCAGGGCTGCAAGAGAAGAAATTCCTGTTGTTTCAAGCCACCCTATTTGTGACCATCTGCGATAGCAGCAGCAGATTTCAGGGAAACTAATACAACCCTGAAAAGTACTCCAATCTTTGAGAAGGAAAGGTAAGGCATTAAACTTGCCCGACCCCAGGGCCCTTGCACAGGCTGATGGTTCAGCCCGCGTGCCAGCTTGCCACATGCCCAGCTCCTCACAGACGCTTTCCTTGACACCCCCACCCACCATAGAAGGAGCTGCCAATCCCTGTCTAGCCCCTTACCCTGTGTTAGAGTTTCCTTTGTGCTTACCATGACATGAAATGATCTGTTCATTGGTTTGCTTGTTGGTTGTCTCCATGAGAGTGGAAACCTTGTCTTGTTCACTGCTGCCTTTCCAGTGCCAGGCACTGAGTGGGAGCTAAAGAAACATGTGTTGAGTAAAAGAAATTGATGTTATGTTACACTAAAACATCGAGAAATTCAAACTCTGTCTGATAAAGCTTAATATCCCAAAGCATTTTTCAGCTACAAAGGATCTTTGGGCTACACTCCAGTCCCTGGGGTATGCTGTGACTCCCTTCTGCCATAAATTCACTTGAATGGGAAACTGAGCACCTGACCTTTGCCCTCTTCCTGCTAGTCATGGCTGTGTGACCTTGGGTTTATGTCCCTCTCTGAGCCTCAGTGGCCTCATTAGTAAAATGATGACTTTGATTTACTGTTAGCAATGGGTCTCTATGTAGAGAGCAGCTTCCACCTGCCCCGCTTCGTGCTAAACCCTTCACAGGTGAACTTCCATGGGATCCTCATGACAATCCTATGATATAGGAACTATTATTGGCCCCACTTGACAGATGAGGAAACTGAGGAACAACAAAGTTTCATCACTTGCCCAGAGTTGCATAGCTAGCAAGATAGATAGAACACATGCGAGGCTGCTATGCCACTCAAGATGCCCTCCGCTCTCAAGCCACTCAGTTTGAACAGTAGGCCAAGGATGACCTAAATTGCTAACAAATGTATATGTACATAACCGCACACTTGGTGGTCTTTAATCACAGCGGATGTCTGGGGAAACTTTCTTCTCTCATTTTAAAAAATATGTAACCGGCCAGGCGCAGTGGCTCACGCCTGTCATCCCAGCACTTTGGGAGGCCAAGGTGGGCGGATCACTTAAGGTCAGGAGTTCGAGACAAGCCTGGCTAACATGGTAAAACCCCATCTCTACTAAAAATACAAAAATTAACCAGGCATGGTGGTACACACCTGTAGTCTCAGCTACTTGGAAGGCTGAGGCACGAGAATCGCTTGAACCCGGGAGGCAGAGGTTGCAGTGAGCCGAGATTGTGCCACTGCATACCAGCCTGGGTGACAGAGCGAGACTCCTGTCTCAAAAAATATATATATGTAACAAAAGCCAGCACGCTGAAAGTCAGATCAGCTGGCCACCTAAATCAAAGAACGATTGCAAATGATGTTGCCTGCTGCACTCTGTAAACATCCATGGGGGAGAAGGTTCTGGTTGTAATGGCCCTCACATTCATTCATGTAAGACCCCTGCTTCTCTCCGACACAGGCAGATATATTGCTGTTTTGGTGGGAGGGATGCCAAGAGCCCTTGAATTATTTACTATTAAAAGGCACTGAGCTGCCGGCATCCTCTCTGAATTATTTAGCACTGTCAGGTAGTTCTGTATGTGCAATATGCATACATTGTGTTTGCATTCACTCTGTTAAAAGTGACTTCATTCTAGGCAGTGTTGGGAACATCCCTGTCTCTGGCATCAGTTACTCAGTCCATCCTGAAGTCAGGAAGAACTAATGGTGTTTGCTAGGGGTGCAGAGGTTCAGAATGAAAGCCAGGAGGAAGTAGAGGGATTCACGTCCCTCATAAAGGTAAGACGACAGGGTACCTCTGGCAGGGAAAAAGGCAGAGCAACATAGACAATGAGGTTTTAGCTGCCCCTTGACTGAGAGCCCCCTGGGTGCCGCATGCCAAGTCTTTCTCACAGAATGTAGGATATCTATCCTGCTTTTCCTACAATAGCTGGTAGATAAGATGCATGTATATGACAACTGAGGAAAAAGCAAAATGGTGTTCATCTAAACTTCACCTCTTACATCAGGTGACCTCTGACTCTTATCTCTCAGAGTCTTGGATCCTACATCTGTGAAATGGGAGTGATGAGACTTTCCTCGTGGCACATGCTGAAGCAGATGAGTTTCAAGCAGAATCTGTACACACTCATCTATCTACACCTAACACAGCATAGGCACCAATAAGTGTGCAGGGGATCTGGAAAATGAATGAATGTGAAGAAAGGCAGTTGGTGTCTGATTGGATAAAAGGAGACAGAAGAACCTGCCGTGATTGAGTCCTGGACAGCAATGATATGGGGGGAGCTGGGAACCAACGTCCCTACTTTATCCTTTTTTATCTTAAATGTTAATTGTTACGCATATGTAGAAGGTATATTTATGGGGTACAGGAGATATTTTGATGCAGGCATGCAATGTGTAATCATCACATCGAGTAAAAGGGTGTATCTAACCCCTCGCTTCATTCTTGCAGGTCCCAAGTCCTCCTGCTGTGCTAAGGACTGCCACATGTGTGGGATGCAGAGATGCATTTAATAAACATTTATTGAGCATGTACTATGTGCCGGGCACTGTTTGAAACTGTGGGAATATAGTCATGAATTACAAACCAGGCCAAAATACCCATCTACTCTAGAATAAAGAAAATAGAGTTGCTGTCCTCGGAGCTTAGAGAGAGAGATGGGTAAATAAATCATAGCATAAGGTGCTGCAGATGCAAAAGGAGCAGCAAAGGGAAAAGGCAACAGGCGTGGGGATAGGTGGGCGGGGTTTCAAGAGAAGCGGCATAAAGGAGGTCGCATCTAAGCTGGAGTGAGGGGCTGTCAAATCCTCACCTGCGCTATACACAGAGATGCTTGGGAAAGATGCTGGGCTTTGGCTAATAGTGGAATTCTCAATTCATAAAAGGACAGTTTCAAAGATGGGGCCTTGTGCTGCCATAGTAGATGAATTTCTGTGTTAACTTGAAGAGATAATAAAAATTTTAATTAAACATCGGCTGAGTTACAAAAGGCAGCCATCATGAAAAAGTAATCTCTGTCATTTCCTCTTGAAAATGTCCAGTGGAAAGTAAATGGGGAAAGGAGCCTGATAAAGTACAAGGCAGCATCTTAGCTGGGCTGGAGATCTAGCATAGAAAGCATGCATTGAGAGATGCTTTTTCTTCTTTCTCTTCATCCTCTTCTTGAAGTTATCAGTTTTCTCAAGGGCTGCCTATAAAAGAACCTGCAGTCAGCCCATTAATAGGATACAGGCAAATCCCAGCACTTCTGGTGGGCAGGAGGAGAAGAAGTTGAAAAGAGCTTCAATGTCAAGGACAGCATTGGGACTCATTTGGTTGCAAATGATGGAAACTCAAACTATCTTCAGGCATGGATGCATCATGGATCCAGGTACTCATGCTGCAATCAGGAATTTATCTCTGACCATCTCTGGTCTCTGTCTTCCTCTGCATTGGTTTCATTCTTAAGAGGGCATCCCCCATGTCCAGCAAAATGGCATCTGTAGTCCCAGGCGTACATCCTACCAGCTGAGCACCCACAGCAGAAAGATCATCTCTCATCTAATAATGCCTACAAAAGTCCTGGGATTGGCTGTGAGTGGCCCAACTTGGGTCACGTGCCCATCCCTAAACCACTCTGTGACCAGAGGAGTATGCATTCTCCTATGTCAGGCGTGGGTCACACATCCCCTCCCAGCACCAAGGGTCTGGAGTCAGCCCTTCTGGGACCACAGGGTCTGAGAGCAGAGAACTGGTGACTCATCAAAGTCAAACTAAGGCTCAGTTACCAAAATAAGGAGGAAGGGATGCCGGTCAGATCAGAACCAACATCACCCAGTAGAGGCTCCTGGGAGAGTTTATCTCAAGGAGAGATGACTTAATGCTGCCACTGTGTGAGCCTGGGATCCCAAGGGAAGGCGTGATTCTCAGTATACATTGGTGTCTAATCCCTGAGCCCCATTTTAGCCAGGTGGCCTTGACCATGTGTGCTCACTCTGAGGAGGAGCAGGCTGTGGGTATAGTGTATAGAGCCTAATCCCCAAACACTGTGCCGCATCGGGGTGCCAGCAGCCCACTGCAGTAGCCCTCCACGAAAGCATATGGCAAAAGTTAGGAACCATCCCTTCCTTAGCTGCTGTGCTGATCAGTTACCATGAGCTTAGAAAGCGCTGGTGGCTGGGTGACCAAAGGGACCTGCTCCCCAGCACAGGCAGAGCAGCAGGACTTAGAGGCTTGTCTCGGGGGAGGCATCAGAAACTGTGGCCACGGAAGCCACACGTGGTTGGGGCTGATATGTGTGCACATGTGAAACCCCTGGATACAATCAGAAGTGTCTGATGAGTGAGCAGATCCAGGCAGGGGTAACAATAACAACTATAAGCCACCTCGTACCAGGCAGGCACTGTACTGAGCCCCTGAGGACATCATTTCTTTTCATCCTAACAGCAACCCCAGGAAATAAGAATCACAACCCTTCTTTCATAGATGAGGAAACGGAAGTTGAAAGAGATTATTTCACTTGCCCAAAGTCACACAACAGTAAGTGACAGAGCTGGGATTTGAACCCAGGACTCCTGGACCACATAGGTCCTGCTATTCTCACTTCAATATGGAACCCCCCCATACACACACACACACACACACACACACACACACCCCAAGCAGGTAAACACTTTGCACACATCCACAGTGAGGTACCAGATCATGCAGGTTACAGAGAAAATGAAGAATCATCCATGGTCCAGAAATAGACGTTTTAGTGCTGGGGGCTGGGTTCAGGTCCTGATTGCAACCGTTTTAAGCTGCTGGCCTCTTGCAAGTCACTTAAGTCTCTCCTAGCTGTTTTATCCCCTGTAAAAAGGGAATAATAGTATCCTGGCCACCCCGATAATTCCATAGGATCATGCACATGGATGTGTTTGAAAACCGTGAAGTGCAACACAGATGTAAATAATCATAATAATATTCTGCAAAGAGGAGGCCGATTAACGTATTAAATGTTTTTAAAGGAGAAAATGGTTTGTGTTGATACCACAACAGTTTCTCAGCACGAACAATACCATCTGCCTGCAAATATTGTGATGTGGGAAGGAAGAAACAATCTTTACCCAATTATCCTCCTTATAAAGATATACTGAAGTACAATTAATTCTCTAACTCTTCTATAATATTCTCTTAATTAGTGGTAAAAATAGGCATTTCTTCCCAAAGCTTCTGCTGTTATATACTAAACGCTGTTTCCTCATTCGTAATATGCTAATATGCTAGTAATTAAGAGCTTTGAGATTCTGTTTAATGACTGCGTTTGGTTTGTTGAGAATAATTGCATCTCTTACCCACTATTCTGGTGTTCCCAGGCAGTGTCTAGGGGCATAAATGGGCACGAAAGGAATACGGGGAGCCCCTTCCCTCTCTGGGTGGCGGCCCCTTCCAGACCTGTCTCCTCTAGACTCTGAGGGGCATGAGCTTGGGCGCTTTCCCTACTCCTTCCTGCAAAGTGCAGTGTTGCCATGACACATGCATTTTCTCCTGTCCCTGCCTTTGGACTTGACAGCTCACTCCCTCCAGATTTCTCACCTGCAGCCTGCAGCCTGAAGGTATCACCTAGCACAGGCTTCTCAGCTTCAGCCCTGCTGACACTGGGGTGGGAAAATCCTCTGTCATGGGGGCCGTCCCCTGCACCATAGGATGTTTAGCAGCATCCCTGGCCTCCACCCACTAGTAAGCAGCACCCCACCTCCCAGGTATAACCATCAAAAATCTCCCCAGGCATTGCCAAATATCTCTCGGGGCAGGCAGGGGGCAAAATCAGCTCCAGTTGAGAACTGCTGACCTGGTGTAAAAAGATTAAGAACAATGGAAAAGTCTATTCATAGAGGGTCAATTAAATAAATCACGGCATATTTCTCCAGTGAAATTTCTTCAGCAGTTAAAAAGAGCAAGTCAGCCCTATACAAACCGACGTAGAACAACCTTCAAGCAAAAATGTCAAGGAGCAGAACAGCCTCTACAGGAAGCTGACTTCCATGTTCACTGTATTTGCATTCAGGAGAAGGGCACAAGAAGACTGTAACAGTTGTCATCTCCTTGGAGGACATTTTAGTCTGTTCTGACTACTATAACAAACTACCATTGACTGGGTGGCTTGTAAACAACAGAAATTTATTCTTCACAGCTCTGGAGACTGGAATGTCCAAGGTCAAGGTGCCAGATAGATTTGGGGTCTGGTTGGTATGGTTTGACTGTGTCCCCACCCAAATCTCATCTTGAATTGTAGCTCCCACAATTTCCATGTGTTATAGGAGGGACCCAGTGGGAGATAATTAAATCATGGGGGAGGTTCCCCCATACTGTTCTCATGGTAGTGAATAAGTCTCACGAGAGCTGATGGTTTTATACAGGGAAACCCCTTGCGCTTGGCTCATTCTCTCTCGTCTGCTGCCATGTAAGACGTGCCTTTCACCTTCTGCCGTGATCGTGAGGCCTCCCCAGCCACATGGAACTGTGAATCCATTAAACCTCTTTTTCTTTATAAATTACCCAGTCTCAGGTATGTCTTTATCAGCAGCATGAAAATGGACTAATACACCAGTGAGGGCCCATTTCCTGGTTCATGGATGGCCGTCTTTTTGCTACATCCTCACGTGGTAGAAGGGGAAAGGGAGCTCTTTCGGGCCTCATTTATAAGGGCACTAATCCCATTCACAAGATCACTCTCATGACCTAATCACCTCCCAAAGGCCCCACCTCCCAATATCATCACCTTGGGGGTCAGGATTTCAACATAAATTTGAAAGGAACACAAATATTTCATCCATAGCAAAGGGTAACCAGATAGCTGGACATCAACACAGAAGAAAGTCTTGACATGTCTCAATTTTTGTAAAATTTTGTTCCACGGACATGCACTACTTATTTAAAGAGTAAATATAATTAAAAAAAAAAAAAAAACACCTAGCACATTGTTTGACTTGGAATAGCCTCAAATTCTACTTTTGTTCACTCCTCAGGGAGCCTCTCAGACAGGATTTTTTTAATGTCACATTCTGTCTTCTTGAACATAATCAACAACTCACATCTTGAAAGCAGTTTCCAAGCCATGCAGACTGACGTGTTCTGTGTGAGGCCAGGCCACTGCTGGGTTTTCTGAGAGAGAAACCGGGGTCTAAGGCTTGGGAACATCAGGTCCCTAATTGTGAGATGACCTCAAGTCCTCTGTGACATTTCGCAGCCAGGGTTGATGGGAAAGCTGAAATACAAAACCCAGAGATACAGAGGATCACCTGGAGGGGGGAGTTTGATTCATTGCTTTATGAAAAGAATTTAAATGGGACTGCTCCAAATAGTGAGCCCCTTTGGCAGAAGAAAAATACATCTTGCCTGAAAAGAAGTGTGATTTATTTCACCCTTTTTAGGACCGTCTGTCTCTGATGATAGACATTTAAGTCCTGCCTCATACATGGGTCAGATTACCTGTAATGAACATGGCATGAGAGGCTTTAAAAGCCATTTAATCTTTCCGGTATCAGTCTCCTCATTTGTCAACCACTCAAGTCATTGAGCCAGACCCATATTTTCCAGTGTGTTTGGTACAACTCTGCAGAAAAGTATGAGCTGTAATGCAAGAGACAAGGCCTCATGAAAAACTAAGCTTGAGAAAAACTGGCTTAAAGGAAGTTAGGCAAGTTGCTTTTTGCAGGATTTCTCAGAGCCTGTACGGAGAGGGACAATCTTTTTTCTTGAAAAATTAATATGTGAGGTGTCTTTCCTTCCTACATTTTCCAGGGTCTTTTTCCTAGAAGGCATGGAGACCCATTTCTGCTTCCCAGCCCTGGGAACTATTGCAGGATAGGCAGAGAAGCAGACTCAAATCAAAGTTTCTTTCTGCCTTTAATACGTCAGGTGAAATAGCATGGGAATGTGACATGTCTTCCAGCAGCAGAAAAACGGTGATGAGTTTCAAAGGCAAGGAGAGAGAGAAAAGAATCTTCAAAACTAGAGACAGAAGATAGTCTGGGGCTTCAGTGCCCTGCAAAGTGGTACTCTCCACCCACCCCCACCACCCCCCGACCACAGGCCCCCACCAACCAAGTGGATAACAAGACCCAGAGAAGTCGCTGACAAAGAATTCCATTTGTCAGAGGCAGCAAAGCTTCCAAAGAAAAAGCGTGATCACTCAGAGGATGCTTGATAACTGGAGGAGCCCCCCAACCACCCCATGCCTTGTTGCATTCTGAGATGCCCCTCCCGAGACTTTGTGCAACACCAGGTGAGGAAATGCCTGTGATGACCAAGGCTGAATCTTCCAGTAGCCCTGCGGGAGAGCAGCTCAGAGAAGGATGAGTGGGTTTAAAATGTATTTTTTTAAAAAATCAATGACAACAACAAAATGCAGGAATTGGGGCACACCTGAAGTTTGCCAGCTGAGATTCATGTCTATAACAAGGGCTAAAGGGCAGAATGAATCTCTAAGAGAGAACACATGCCTTCCCAAACTTCTGTTTCTGTGTGTGGGTCATAGACGTCGTGATGAGTCAATGAGGATGATAAAGAAACAACATAAATTGCTGAGACTAATGGAACACCCAATGCGTTCTACCGGATGTCCTATAGTTCTACCACCTAATAAATAGAGCACCCCAGCCCTTCGGGGCTCAGAGGAGGACTCCATGGAGGAGATAAAGAGAAGAAATTAGGCAGCAAAAGTAAGCTGCTTAGATGGTGCCCAGAAACTGAAGGGTAATTTAGCATTTCTATCAAGAGCCGCAAAAAGATGTGTGCATTTTGGTCTAGTAATTCTTCTTCTGGGAAACTGATAAGGATTTAATATAGAATGCTAGTGGGATCTTTAGGTAAAAAAAATTAAGTTATTCATAACTGGGGATGCAAGGGAAGGAAATAAATTGAAGTCCGAGAATTGGAAAATGAACAAGTAAATGACAGCGCCTCCATCTGATGAACTACTACGCAGCCATTAACAGTGAGGCTTCCGAAAAGATGCTAATGATATGAAAATATTTAATGTAAGGGAGTAAAGCAGGATACAAGTTGGTACACTTTGCACATCTCAACTGGGAATAAAATGCATGGAAAAAACCCTGAAAAGAAATGTACCAAAATGTTAACTGGAGCAGGCAAGCAGGGAAGGATGGGAAAAACAGAGGAAATGGTTTTATAGACCAAGGGCAGCGTGTAAGGTGCAGGTGGGAATTCACTCTGTATCACGATGTCAGGCTGCAAAGAACCCACCTGGAAAGGGGGGCTGGTCAGAGGAGGGCAGGGCACAATGAGAAGATGGCACTGCATACGTCCTCTCCCAGATTCTGAAATAGGGCCCTGTATTAGTTTTTACACCTGCCATAACAAAAATGCCGCAAACTCAGCAGCTCAAAACAACACAAATGTATATAGTCTTACTGTTACTGTAGGTCAGAAGTCCAGGCAGGCTTGACTGGGTCCACCGCTTAGGGTCCCACAAAGCCAAAGTCAAGGTGTCCGCAGGGCTGTGTTCCTTCCTGGAGGCTCTAGGGGAAAATCCACTTCTCCTGACCTCGTGATCTGCCCGCCTCGGCCTCCCAAAGTGCTGGGATTACAGGCGTGAGCCGCCGCACCCGGCCCATCATCATTTTTCAAATGGGGAAACGGAGGCACAGAGAGATTAAGTAACTTTTGTTTTCTGTGGTTGTTGGACTGAGGTTCCCCTTCCTTGCTGGCTGTCATCCAAGGCCGCTCTTTGCTCCGAACAGCTGCCTGCATTCCTTCTCAGGTTTTCCATGAGACACTCACCACTTCCAATCCCACTGACTTCACCTTCTGTCCCATCTCTCTGCCTCTGGCTAGAGAAATTTCTCTGCTTTTAGGGGCTCTGGTAATTAGACTGGACCCACCCAGATAATCCAGGAGAACCTCCCTATTTTAGGGTCCATAACTTAACATCCACAAAGTCCCCTTTTCTATGTGGCATATGGTTTGGCAGGTTCCAGAGATTAGGGTGTGGGCATCTTTGTGGGCCATTCTGCCAGCTACAGATCCCACCGCTCTTGCCGCCTCATTGTAAGAGTACCTGACCTCACTTTCAATCACCCGACACCACACATCAGACTAGGCCTGCCATACTGCATCCAGTCCGAATGAAGCCCAGCTGTCTGTCTCCAAATGTGTGCCCAGAGCTGGAACACACCTAGCAACTCCAGCAACTCCAGCAACCTGAACGGGGGGCCACACGGCCCTGATTGGTTGTCTTCTCCTCCAGAGCCTCGAGAGACTGTTATGTAGCCAACACCAACCAGACTACACCTACTCAAATCAAACATTTATCAGGTGGCCGTAAAAAAAAAAAAAAAAAAAAAAAAAAATTATGAGAGAAGGCCAGGCATGGTGGCTTATGCCTGTAATCCCAGCACTTTGGGAGGCTGAGGAAGGCGGACCACTTGAGGCCAAGAGTTCAAGGCCAGCCTGGCCAACATGGCGAGACCCTGTCTCTACTAAAAATACAAAAACATTAGCTGAACATGATGGTGCCTGCCTATAATCCCAGCTACTTGAGAGGCTGAGGCACAAGAATCACTTGAACCCAGGAGGTGGAGGTTGCAGTGAGCCGAGATCTCACTACTGCACTCCAGCCTGGGTGATATAGTGAGACTGTCTCAAACAAACAAACAAACAAAAATGTGAGAGAGGAGGAGGAATGGCAGTTCCTGTGCTGCCCTCATCACTCTGCCAAACTGTCCCAGCCTCAGCTGAATGCTCCTTCGAGTCACCTGGGGAGCCATCCCTGAGAGACTGGTTCCTGAGCCCCACTCCTCAGACCAGCTAAATCAGACCCTCTGGACATCAAGGCCCTGGAATCTGCATTTTCAATGTGTCCTCACTCTCCCCAGGTAATTCCTCTGCACACTGTTTAAAGGGGTGTCTCTAACTTGAAATCCTGAAGCTAGCAAATGAGAAAGGTGCATGCCTTGAGTGAGAGAGAATCAGAGGGTGGTTGGACTCTTCTCTGAACTCGAATTAATGCAGCATCAAGGGGAAGCCTTTTGGGAAACAGTGAAGAAAAAGAGAGACTGGCACTGCAAAGCTAGACAACAGGGTTCTGTTGAGGAGAGTTCACGGCCCAGGGCACGTGGGAAGATGGGCGAGCCAGCCTGAGTGGTGGTGATCCTGGCAGCGTGGCTGGAGGATGAGCCTCTCATAGAGCTAAGCTGAAAAGGTGGCACAACACCACTGCAGTGCCCAGGTCTCGGGGCCAGGCGGGCCTGGGGTCACCAAGTTCCCTAGCTGTCTTATGCTGGGAAATAGCTCATTCTCTCTTAGATTGCTTCTTTATCTGTGAAATGGGGATAATGATAGTCGTTTCTGGATAGGGCTTTTGGGAGAATGAGGGAGGTGGTTCCCTTAAGGCCGTTTTGCTTTTATCAGTGAAGAATGCGCTTGGTTGCAAGTAACAGAAAACCAATGACAGAAGTCCCAGAGGTCTGTTCTTATTGGCAAGCCTTCTTTGGCAGCTCCACAAGATCAAGACACAGGTCTCTGGCCCTGTAGGCAGGGCCTCCCAAATGTGCACACAGATCACCTGGAGACCCAGGTGCAGATATGAGTGTAGTAGGTCTGGAGTGGGGTTCACATTTCTAACAACCTGGCCCGCAGACCACACTCTGAGTAACAGGAGCCTTTCTTTTTTTTCTTTTCTTTTCTTTTTTTTTTTTTTTGAGATGGAGTCTCGCACTGTTGCCCAGGCTGGAGTGCAGTGGCATGCTCTCTGCTCACTGCAACCTCCACCTCCCAGGTTCAAGCAATTCCCCTGCCTCAGCCTCCCAAGTAGCTGGGATTACAGACACCCGCCACCACCTAGCTAATTTTTTGTTGTATTTTTAGTAGAGACGGGGTTTCACCGTGTTGGCCAGGCTGGTCTCGAACTCCTGACCTGGTGATCCGCCTGCCTCAGCCTCCCAAAGTGCTGAGATTACAGGCGTGAGCCACCGCACCCAGCCTGGAGTCTTTCTTTCATGGCTACAGAACTGCTGCTTTGCCCCAGTCATCACATTTTCAGGGAAGGCACAAAGAGGCACAAAGGATCTATGCCAGCCATATCTGCTCCTGTTATCTAGAAAAAAAAAATGGAGCTTTCTCATGAGCAACCAGAGCAGACATCCCCGTGGGTTTTGTTGGTCTAAAATGGGACTTGCAGCTAGCCACAGCTACACAGGAAGCTAAGAAAATGACAAACAGGATTGCTAGGATGGGCTTAAAGTTTAAGCCTTAAATCAATCACAATTCACCCAGAGCTGGGCACTCTGCTGCCCGGTGTAAAATCAGGTTTGTTTAGCAAAAAGGAAAGGATGGATGCTGGGGAGCAAATAGCAGCATGCTAGCCACATTCCACTGCTTGTTTTATGAACAAAGCACTTCACATAAACTCTCAATAAATGGTAGCGTTTCATCTGCAGCATCTCATTAACAGGTATTAAGAGGACAAAATGCCAGTTGCCTTCCACACTCCCATATAACATAACCTCATGCAGAACAAGGTTGGGGTGGGGCTGGTATGAGGCCTCCTGGACTGCGCAGAGCATACAGGGTCATGGGAACCGCCCTGGGCAGCCCAAGGAAAGTGTCTACACAAAGTCAATATCTAAGCTCCCTGGGATCATGGGTTACAGAGGTAAATCCCAGAGCACACAGCCAAGTTTTCTCCCCTTCTCTGTAGCTCACACTTCCCCCGGGGGCGATTTCCAACTCCATCCTTGCCCTCTTTCTTAATCCCAAGATTCATAAAAAGTATCCCAAGATTCATAAAAAGAAAATGCAGGGCCTTCCCTGAGATTGTATCAAAGTAAAGCTGCTGCCTTCTTTTGAGTTGCAAGGAGGGAGACATGGATCTGACCCACCTTGTGAATTCAGCCAACAGGAGAAAGTATCTTCATGGAGAGTCCTGAGTCTGCTTCTGTTTCCAGGGTCAGAAAGGAGGAAACCCCAGAGAAACTGGAAGCCCTGGAGACAAGGCTTCAACTGCCGGCTTCCTATTGGAATGCACAGGGTTGGAGCTCCCCTCCAGTTGGAAGCCATGTGACCTTCCAGGGCCCAGTGGACAGGGACCGGGTTAATTCTGACCTCCCTGCAACTTGTCCCCTAGGCTTTGTTTTTAACTGAGTTTCTGCCATGAGCAGTGCTACATCACGGTTGTTGTCAGAGTCCATTTTACAGACAGAGAAAAAAAGCAAAGAACCAGAAAGGTGAGCTCTGAAAACTCAGTCTGAAGTTGTCTAACCTTGAAGGATGTTGTGTTGAGATCTCATTAACAAGCAATCACTGGTGTTAGAATTTTTACAAATGAAAAGGGCCCTTCATTTTTCATTTGTAAGGAAGGAGTTATGGGCATAAAGAAAATTCAACGAGATTTGGAGTCCAAAAGCCTGAGTTTAGATCCTATTTTTTTCCACTTAGCAGTTCTTTGATGAAACTGAGCCAGTTTCACTGACTTCATCTATATGGATATTGGTGATAAGAATGGAGATATTAATATAATCATCATAACTAACACTTGAGAGGATGCTTAGTGGCACTGTTCTAATTGCTTTACATCTATTAACTCATTCTGCCACAATACTGAAGTCGATGTGGGTTATCATCATCCTCATTTTTCTTTTTTTTTTTTTGAGATGGAGTCTCGCTCTGGTGCCCAGGCTGGAGTGCAGTGGCGCGATCTCAGCTCACTGCAAGCTCCGCCTCCTGGGTTCACACCATTCTCCTGCCTCAGCCTCCTGAGTAGCTGGGATTACAGGCACCCTCCACCACACCCAGCTAATTTTTTGTATTTTTAGTAGAGATGGGGTTTCACCATGTTAGCGAGGATGGTCTCAAATCTCCTGACCTCGTGATCTGCCCGCCTCAGCCTCCCAAAGTGCTGGGATTACAGGCGTGAGCTGCCGCACCCGGCCCATCATCATTTTTCAAATGGGGAAACGGAGGCACAGAGAGATTAAGTAACTTGCCCAAGGACACACACAACTGATAAGCAGCAAAACTATTATCCCAACCCAGGCTTATTTCCACTCTACACCACTGCTGTTTGCAGCCTCGAAAATGCTAGACCACATAGGGTATGATATTGATATTCAGGTATCATTATCCCCATCTGATACCGAAAGAACATGTGACTTGCCCAAAGACACAGAGACCACCCACCTCCGGAGGCCCAGGGAGACACAAGAAGGTACTTCTCCATGGGTTCCCTCCTCGCTCCCCTTCTGCAGCCCAAGTCCCCACAAATGGCCCCCTTGATGGAGCCTCATCCTCAGTCCTCATAGCCCCCACCCATGCTGAGCACAGCCCCACAGCCCATGACCTCAAATCAAAAGCATAAGCCCCTATTCATCCCACTGGCAGGAAAACCAGTTAAGCCTTTTGCTATTTTTATTTCTGCCAAGCCATCGGGTGATGCAAAGAACAATTTCTTTTCCTTTTTTCTTTTTTTTTTTGTCTTTATTAATACATAATTACCCTTCCTCCATCATTCTACAGAATGTGTGCTTTTCTGTCTAACATTGAGTCTATTTAAAAGCCGGGGTGAGATGTATTTTCAATGCCCAGAGAAAAAACCTTGTTTGGTCCCTAGCGGGGAGAATGAGCAGAGACGAATATAATGTTTGTGTTACTGACGGTTGTTCCTCATGAGAGGCTGTAACGAATAAGAAATAAAAGGCAGGGGGTGGAGGGAGGGGCAGAAAGCCGGAACTGTGTAACTGCTGGCTCCTGGCCCTCTCTGAAGCCACTGGCCTGGCTAAGAATCAGCCTCAGGTCCCCACATCACTCCATTGTGGTGGGTACAGGGTACAGGGTATTCCATGCCAAAACTCCACTGCTCTTGACCAGTGGGTTCATTGCTATTCAGATCTTCCTTCGAAAATGATGAAAGTGTACCTAATCCATGGAAAGAGAAAAAAGCACACAAATCAAATATTCCCAGTGGTAATAGCACAGCAGATCTGACAGGGGCTGGCCTGTGCAGTTGAATCTCAATTGAAGGAGATTAGTAGGGAGGGAGGCATCAACAGGAGATTTATAAAGATGAAGAAAGAAGCCTGCCTACACAGTGTATGTTATATATAGATTGATAAGATTAATGATACAGAAACCTATGTAGGAACTATACTAGAAGCATCAAAATAAAGATGGTGAGAATTAAGTCAGAAAATGTACATACCAGGTCAGGCACTGTGGCTTTCACCTGTAATCCCAGCATTTTGGGAGGCCAAGGTGGGAGGCTCATTTGAGGCCAGGAGTTCAAGACAAGCCTGGACAACATAGCAAGACTCCAACTCTCAAATTTAAAAATTAGCTGGGTGAGACAGCACATGCCTGTGGTTCCAGCTACTCAGGAGGCTGAGGTGGTAGGATTGCTTGAGCCCAGGAGGTCGAGGTTGCAGTGAGCTGTGATCACACCACCACACTCCAGCTTGGGTGACAGAGCAAGAACCTGTCTCTAAAAAAAAAGAAAAAGAGGCCGGGCACAGTGGCTCAAGTCTGTAATCCCAGCACTTTGGGAGGCCGAGACGGGCGAATCACGAGGTCAGGAGATCGAGACCATCCTAGCTAACATGGTGAAACTCCGTCTCTACTAAAAAATACAAAAAAACTAGCCGGGCGAGGTGGCAGGCGCCTGTAGTCCCAGCTACTCCGGAGGCTGAGGCAGGAAAATGGCGTAAACCCGGGAGGCAGAGCTTGCAGTGAGCTGAGATCCGGCCACTGCACTCTAGTCCAGGCGACAGAGCGAGACTCCGTCTCAAAAAAAAAAAAAGAAAAGAAAAAAAAAAAGAAAATGTACGTACCACACTGCACACGCCTGGCTACATGTTAACTCTCAGTCACCACGATGCAACCAGCTTGCTAATATGAATGGTTATGACGTCACTGTGTAATAGAGTCATTCTAACCACACCTAACATTTATTGGAGAGTTCCACTGTTCAGAGTGCTCCACTGCCCACAACGGCCCCTAGAGATAGGTACTCTTATTGTCTCCATTTCGCCAATGAGGAAAGTGAGGCACAGAGAAGAACATTACTTGTTCAGGTCACTCACTAGAAAATGACAGCTTCTAACTCAAAGACCCTGGCTCCAGAGTCTGTGGTTTCAGGAACCATCAGAACAGCAGGGCTTTAGCACAGTGGCTGAAAGAGCAGATTTTAGACTCAGACTGACCTGGGTTCAAAAGACACATCTGTGACTCTTTTTTTTTTTTTTTTTTTTGAGACGGAGTCTCACTCTGTCGCCCAGGCTGGAGTGCAGTGGCACGATCTCGGCTCACTGCAAGCTTCGCCTCCCGGGTTCACAGGTTCACGCCATTCTCCTGCCTCAGCTCCCGAGTAGCTGGGACTATAGGCGCCCGCCACCACATCCAGCTAATTTTTTGTAGTTTTAGTAGAGACAGGGTTTCACCATGTTAGCCAGGATGGTCTCGATCTCCTGACCTCGTGATCCGCCCACCTCGGCCTCCCAAAGTGCTGGGATTACAGGCTTGAGCCACCGTGCCCGGCCAGATCTGTGACTCTTATTTCCCCTACAGAATCACAGTATGCCTAAACCCTGGAGAACCATGAAGATGGCAGACTGAAACTCCTTGATTTCCTAGGTAGCAAAGAAACTTGGGAGCATAAGAGAAACCCCTCCCCGAGCTCATGCAGCTAGACATTGACGGCCTGCTCTGAACTGGGCCATGATCGTTTCTGGTTTACCTGTCTGGAAGATGACCAATGGGGGCCACTCCTCACCACCCCAATGCAACCTGTGCCTCAGCTCTGGGGTTCTGCAGCCTGCTTTCCCCAGACCCAGACAGGGGAGTTGAGAGTGCAGGGGCCTGAGGACTCCTTGAATGTCATAGCCACCACTGAGGAGCCAAGGAATCTGCCATCATCTGGTGTCTCCCAAAAAGCCTCCCGAGAGTGAACCCCAAGTGCTTCTCCCCAGATGGACACTCCCCTGCACTTTGATACTTGGTTTGATCAAAACCTACTGAGACGCCGAGGAGGGAACTACAAAACAAAGTTACATACAGCTCCAAGGAGGCTACTCCTTGTAAACGCGTGACAAGATTGATCTTTTCATTTTAAAACATCAAATCTTACTCTTTTCCTCTGCAGGTTCCCCACTGGTGAGAGGGAGACAATAATAGTACGCAGCTCTGGGGTTGCTGTGGACATGAAATGAGCAAAGACACAGCGCTCAGAACAGTGCCAGTCTCCGGGAAATGTTAGGTGTGGTTCTAATGACTCTACCACACAGTAACATCAGAACCGTTCATATGAGCATGCTGGTGCCTAGAAAGGCTGAAATGATTAACATGTAGGCAGGCGTAGGTAAAGTGTGCTCTGTAGGAGGCCCCGTCTCTATGATGACAGCGGATATTATAGAGTGCTGGTACCATGCCGGGGATCTAATGAATAGAATAGATCCCAATGCTCACAGCACACCTATGGGGAAGTTTAACTCTTTCTCCCCATTTTGTCCTCATTTGGCAGCTGTGGGAACTGAAGCACAGGCAGGTTAAGTCACTTGCCTGAGACAAACAGCTAAGAAACTGCAGAGACAGGATTCGAACCCAGGCAGCCTGACTCCAGAGTCCCAGTGTATAACCACTATACCACGCTACCTCTCAGGTCCACAAAGGAATTTATGTTTCAGGAAATAGTCGCCAGTGACGTCACTTCAGCCATGCCCACACCCCAGCCATGGCCACCACACTCGTTGCCGGCTCCCTACCAAACTGATGTTTTTTCCCTCTGTTTTCATTGTTCTATCTGTTTTTCTGATTTTTTAAGGGAGAAAAAAATTAATCCTGAATGAAACCAAGTTTCATTGCAAATGAAACTGAATTGTCCACAACTGAAAGCATATAATTAGAGAATGTTAACCTCCTGGCAATTCTTCTCCCCACCCCACCCCAAACCAAAAATACATGAACATTTGCAAAAAAGAATTCATCTTTACCTAAAACTATAATTAAACGGCTGCTGGCGGTTACCTTGGTGACATTAGGAAAAAAAAAAAAATCCTTCACTACAGCTCCCCACTCTGGATAATACAAACTTGGCAGCCAAATAAGTCAACAGGTTGCCCAGGAAACTGTTTCCTTGACAACCATGAAGATGGAAGGGGACGAAAGAGTTAGGGAAATGTCAGAGTAACAATGCTATATTAAAGAAGAAAGAGCCCCTTTGGCATGCTGAGAAGCTTCCCAACTTGTACTGAGCAGCAGAGCAGAGAACACAGACGACTCTGAACATGACGAAGGCAGCTGGAAGAACGAACGGCAAACCCCAATTCTCCCTTCAGTGGCTCACCCACCGGGTGGAGTTCCAGTGGTGGGCATGGAGCAGCTGTGCACTGAGCACCTACTACATGCCAACATCGTCTACGTCCCCTGGCTCTAGTCTTGGATGTTTCTCTCCACTTTGGAACCTTGGCCAGGTGGTCCTGGATGCTGGGAATGACAAATAAACGGCAGGGCCATTTTTTGAAATGTTAGCATCTGGGGTTCTCCCTGTGTGTTCACTTTCCCATCGTCTGCTTTAGCCAGGCTAGCTCTGGGCTTTCTGGCCTGGTCTGGGGAGGAGAGAGTGTTTGCAGGATTGGGAAAACTGAAACTTTGTTTTCAAAGGCCACATAGCTCGTGGGCGGGATTGGTCATGCGTCCTGAAATGCCAGGAGGGCAGACATGAGCGTCCCTGAGGAATACAAGAAGGGAGAAGGAAGGGTGACCCCAGAGCATAAAAGGATTCCTCAAGCCAGGGTCCTGGGCCCTGATCCTTGGCCATGCTGCAGGTGGCTGGGGGAGTGTCATGTCCTCAGAAGGGAATGGCCACAGGGTCTCAGTCCAACCAAGAGTGTCCAGGAAGGAAGCAGCCAACCTGGGACATTATATGGGCTGGGACAATATATGTCTCCAGAGTGACCCATGTGGACAGATGACCATCAGCGCCTGGCCAGGCATTTGGGGCTATGTAAGGTTCCAAATCTTTCTGCACCCAACCAAGAACAAGTGAGGGAGGCTTGAAGTCAATTTAAAGAAAATAAAGGAATGTTCTATTTCTTGTCTCCCTAAGTGTGCGGACAGAGAGCCACACTTGCCAGGTATAATTTTCGGCTGTGTTTTCCAAACAACTTGAGAAAGTCCTGCAGCTGAATTCTGCAAAGACGGGAGAGAGGAGAGATGATGCAGAGGCTTCTAGAACCAAACATTCGAACCTATTTTTTCTTCCACAAAACTCTGTAACACTGGCTGGCCCTGCCATTGCCATTGCTTTGCACCTTGTCCAAACAGGCTTTTAATCAAATTATTCTCTGACCATAAGTGAGAATGCAGTGACAAACTGCTAATCCTCACAGAGCATATGGTAAACTCTGGACTGTCTCTTGTCATAGGGTGAATCTGACACTGGCAAAAGGAGAAATTGATCTGACACTACACACACGTCAGTAGCATATACAGAAAAACTCGCACTTGTATAGCACTTTCACAAAGGGCAATTTCTTTGCTGTTTTCAACAAACCCTGTGTGGCAGGTGCTCATCTTACAGATGAGAAAACCAAGGCACAGGAAAGGTGAAGCCTTGCCCAGGGTCCCCTAGCCAAGTCAGCCTCAGGGCCCAGGACCAAGGCCAGGTCTGGTCAGCCCAACTCCACCCATGTCTGTTTCTCTCTGTGCTACACTTCTTTTCTCCCTGCCTGATTCTTTCCTGTTTTCCTCTCCCTGGGTTGTTTTATTTATTTATTTATTTTGAGATGGAGTCTCGCTCTGTCGCCCAGGCTGGAGTGCAGTGGTGTGATCTCGGCTTACTGCAAATTCCACCTTCCCAGGTTCAAGAGATTCTTCTGCCTCAGCCTCCTGAGTAGCTAGGATTACAGGCGCCTGTCACTGCATATGTTTTTTGTTGTTGTTGTTGTTGTTTTGTTTTGTTTTTTGTATTTTTAGTAGAGATGGGGTTTCACCATCTTGGCCAGGCTGGTCCTGACCTCGTGATCCACCCACTGGGGCCCCCCAAAGTGCTGGGATTACAAACATGAGTCACCGCGCCCGGCCTCCCTGATGTTATTATTTCCGGAAAGGGGTCTCGATCCAGACACAGAGAGAGGGTTCTTAGACGTCGTGCAACAAAGAACCGTAGAGTACAGTGCAAGCAAGTTTATTAGGAAAGTAAAGGAATAAAGAATGGCTCCTCCATAGGCAGAGCAGCCGCATGGGCTGCTCAGCTGCTTATCCTTATAGTTATTTCTTAATTATATGCTAAACAAGGGGTGGGTTATTCATGAGTTTTCCGGGAAAGGGGTGGGCAACTGCTGGAAGTGAGGGTTCCTCCCCTTTTCAGACCATATAGGGTAACTTCCGGGTGTTGCCATGACATTTGTAAACTGTCACGGTGCTGGTGGGAGTGTCTTCTAGCATGCTGACACATTATAATTAGTGTATAATGAGCAGTGAGGCTGACCAGAAGTCACTTTTGTCACCATCCTGGTTTTGGTGGGTTTTGGCGGGCTTTTTTTTTTTTTTACCACAGGCTGTTTTATCAGCAAGGTCTTTGAGACCTGTATCTTGAGACCTATCTCATTCTGTAACTAAGAACGCCTTAACCTCTTGGGAATGCAGCCCAGTAGGTCTCAGCTTCATTTTATCCCACCCCTATTTAAGATGGAGTCACTCTAGTTTGAATGCCTCTGACATTTTCAGTCTACTTTCTTTTCTTTTGCCTCCCCAAATACTCCAGTGGTTCTTAACTGGGGGGTGACCCCTTTCATCCTTGCCCAGGGTTCATTCGGCAATGTCTGAAGAAATTTGGGGTTGTCATATGGAAAGGGGGATGCTGGCGGGTAGAGTAGAGACCAAGGATTCAGCTCAACATCCTGTAATATTCAGGAAAGGGGTCTCGACACAACAAAGAATTGCCACGTGCCCCAAGTATCAACAGCCAAGGCTGAGAAACCCTGCCCTCAGAGGGGGATAAGAGGCTGCACATGGGAAGCACCCGACCAGGACCTGCCAGGGACCGCGCCATCACAGTGATTGCCAATGATGCCATTCAAGTGCTATCTCAATTGGAAAGTCCGACTTATTCATAAGGAAAGAAGAAAAGGTACACTGAGCACTTGCGGGCTTTGGTTCTGAAATTTATTCCTTTAGTAAGAATTCATTGACTTCCTTCCATGGGAAAGGCCCTGTGGTCCACAAAGGAATGAAACGTCTTGTTTTGTGGACAAGGGCACACAGTGGCCTTTAAGCCTAAATGCACAACCCAGAACGTAATCCCCAAGAGCACTGGGGATGAGGATCCCAAGTCTACTGCCACTGGCTCTTTCTGTAACCCTGGGATCAATTGGAATGTTGCTAAATTCTTTCTTCCCAAATGCCAATAGGCATTTACTAGAGGGTGAGAAAAGGCATTCAGGAAATGCAAACAGGAGCCACTGCTTACACATCAGAGAACCTCAAACCTCAAAAACAACCAAAGATCAATTATTTTGCTCAACCACTTTTCTCCCTTACACCCACCACCACTGAACAAAGAAAAAGTCTGGAAGGTAAAGGAGAAGAATGTGGTTTGCATATCTAACAGCCCCTTGGAAGGTGAAACTAACAGAATCAGAGATGATCACCCTGAAAGGTGTAACAAGGTGGGGGGGGGGGGAGGTGGCAAACCGTTCAGCTTCTAAAAACATGAGCTAAAAATAGCCTGCACATGTCATTTACAAATTCATGGCGCTGTTTAGACAATACTGTGATCAGACTGCAATTGATACATGTTTTCCCCTCAGTGATTAAACATAGCCTGATTTTTAAGTACCAAACAGCTGCCTCCAGGTTTGTCTTGAAAAACCAATCTTTCATTTATGTTTTTGATTGACACACCAGGGGGTCCCAATCACAGCTCCTTTATCCCCAGCGCCTAAAATCAGATGATATTCGGCTTTGGGAAAGGGCAGCTGAAAGGAGGCAAAGGGGAAAAAGGGAGGAAGCAAAAGCTCCAGTGAGAGAGGCTTCTAATCACAGGCAAGGAAGATACCAGCGCCTTCTACCCAGCAGCTTTCTCCCAAAACCATCAAGGGTGGTAGGGGTGGAGATCAAAGAGATAAAATGACAACAACCTGTGTCTCTGGAAATAATTAAATATTCCCCCTTCACACTGAGAAGGAGGGGAACAAATAGTTCAATATAATCAGGCAAAGCTTTCTAGGGACCTGGAGATTTTCAGTGAATGTGAGCAAAATGATCCTGCTTAAGAGCCTCCCTCCCCACCTACCTGTAGGGGCAGCAGGCTGAGCTGAAGGTGGTTTCTGCAGAAGCTGAGAGATGGATCTGTCCAGAACCTCTGCATTTCTCTGAGAAGAGGGGGCGTCTGGGTTTTCTTTTGGGGTTGATGGAAAGGTTCTAAAGTTAGATAGCGGTGATGGTTGCACAATTTGGGGAATGTACTAAAAACCACAGAATTTCCCACTTTTGAAAGATGAATTTTATGTATGTAAATTACATTTCAATAAGGCTGTGTTAAAAAGAAAATAGATAAAATCAAGAAGTTACTCTACATAATTGTTTTTTCTTTCAAAAAAGAGGGAGAGGGTGGTTTCGATACAAAGACTCTGGATTCAAATCCTGTCTCTCCTGACTTGTAGCCATGGGATTCTGGGGACCTACTCAGCCTCCCTGAAACCCAGTTGTTCCATCTGTAAAGTGGGGACGTTAAAAATGTCCTTCCCTTGTAGGGCTCCTGTGAGGATGTGTGTGATGCTGTTTGTAGGAGCCTGACACAAGGGAAGAGTTCGCTGAGCTCTGCAGAATGAGAAATGGTTTGTAGGAGGCTGGAAAAGCTCCACTCACAGGTGCTTAGCTGGAAAAATGGGCTGGAAACGGGGTGAACCAACAACTTTCAGACGACAGGACTAGAGAACCTTGTGGTGAGAGTGTAGTCTCCTCAGACCCTTGCACGATCACTTACCCTAGAGATGGATCACCCGTAACAACAGCTGGCACTTGTTGAGCACTTACTGTGAGGTACCTCGTATGCACGTAATCTCATTGAATCTTTATTTCAACCCTAGGAGGCAGGCACTATTAGATCCCCTTATTACCAATAGACACAGTATAGTCACTTGCACAAAATCACAGAGACAGTAAAAGGTGGGGCCTGTTCAAACCCAGGCAGGCAGGTACCTGAGCGCAGGCAGGTACATGAGCTAAGTCAGGGGAACTAGAACTGGCTCCTACCAGCTTGAGAAAGCAAGTTGTTAAATATCCAAGCGTTCTAGTGATTAAATGCGGGAAAATGGAGGGTCTGACGTGCCTCATCATACCCTGTAGCTGTAGCTGTGGGACCTGTAGCTGTGGGACTCTGGGCACATACTCAGCCTCCCTGAATCTCAATTGTTCCATCTGTCAAGTGAGAATGTTAAAAGTGTACCTCCTTCATATGGCTGCTGTGAGGTCAAGCATGATGCTGTTTGTAGGAGAATTCTACAAGTAGGTTGTTAATCATTTGTAGCCGCCTTGGTAGAAATCAGCCATGATGTGAGTATTTATACCAAGGAAACCAGCAATCGCTATAATCCTGGGCTCTTCCCCAGCCCTCCCCACATGCAGTTTCCCAGCACATCATGGATGACCACACTGGGAGGGAGCTTTTGGCTCCTCCTTCCTACTTGTAATGGTAAGAAACCCCGACATGCTCATGGCTCTTTAGGGTTTACAATATGCTTCTAAATCCACCTAAACCAAACCAACAAAACTGTGAGGGAAAGATTGTTTGCATCCTCACTTATTTGTGGGATCTAAAAATCTAAACAATTGAATTCAAGAAGATAGAGTAGAGGATGGTTACCAGAGGCTGGGAAAGGCAGTGGGAAAGTGGGGAGGTGGGGATGGTTAATGGGTACAAAAAAATAGAATAGGACCTAGTATTTGATAGCACAACAGGGTAACTATAGTCAATAACTGCACATTTTAAAATAACTCAATTATTTAAATATTTAATTTATTTTATTCAAATAAGTATTTTAATCTTAAATAATTGAGTTATTTTTAAATGTACAATTATTGTACATTTTCAATGAAATGTACAATTAATTATTGTACTTTTCAATGAAATGT
>NC_045453.1:23707712-23765558 GCF_002776525.5 Piliocolobus tephrosceles | reverse complement strand
GAAATGTACAATTAAATTATTGTACATTTTAAATGAAATGTACAATTTAACTGTACATACTGTTATTTTAAAACAGTCTAGTTGGATTTTTTGTAACACAAAGGATAAGTGCTTGAGGGGATGGATACCCCATTTTCCATGTCATGATTACGACAGATTTCATGCCTGTGTCAAAATATCACATATATCCCATAAATACATATACCTACTACGTACCCACAAAAATGTTTTTAATTTTAATTATTTGTATTGATGATGATCAAAACAGCCTCCAGAGGCGATCAACCCAAGGGCCTAAGAGGACCGCAGACCTTCTGAGTTCTAGCCAGGCCCTTTCATCTTGAAAGGCAGCAGCCCCAGAAGTGGGTAGCAGGGCCTGTTTAAAGCTATCTAGCATCTCCATGGCAACAGGCAGTAGCTGCCCCATGGGCGTTGGGGAGGGGACCCTCTGCCTCATTCCACAGACTGATTCCACAGGTCCCACGGGTCCCGCTGACAAGTCAGCAAACGCTTTCTGCAGTTTCCACATGGAGACAATCTGGAGGTGGAAGTTAAGTGGGTGTAGATCTCAAGGCAAGTGAAACTCTGAAGTCTGACTGAGCCCAGTGCTTTGCATAAGAGAAAAATAATAAATGTTTCATGAATGAACGAATGAATAAGTGAATGAATGAAAAGTCTTGTCTATACTCAGAGATTTACAAACTCAGTCTCAAGCATTGTGAGAGGGGCTTGTTCATTGGTGAATTTCACTAATGACTTCCCTGCATTCATGCTCTGTTGCAGCTTTGTGGTCCTACACTCCCTGACTCTGGGTTCAGGCATATGACTTGCTTTGGCCACTGGGGTATGTTAGCCCATCTGTTGCCAGCAGAGCTTGAAAAGCCTGTGGATATTCCCACTTGTCCTCCTGCATGACTGGGATACTAGAGCTCTCTCTGGAACCACTGCCACCACCATGGGAACGTGTCAGACTGTGACAAATGTGGTGGTAGGTGGAAGAGAGCCAACTGGTCCCAGCAAAGACCATGCTAGACCACCAGCCCCCAACGGAACCACCAGCTGACCACAGACACATCAACAGGACCAACTGAGATCAGCACAACTGCCCAGCCTACACATCAACTCAGGAGAAATAATCATGATAATAAAAGGTTATTGGGGCTTTTTCATTTTGAAAAAAGATTTATGTTTTAAAAATAAATGTTACTGTGTACATTTGAGGTTTACAACATGATATTATGGGATACATACAGATAGTACAATGGTTTAAAAATTGTTTGAATGGTCATCAAGATGGAAATAATAGGCACTGGGGACTCCAAAAGGGGGAAGAGTGAGATAAGAATAAGGTTGAAAAACCACTTATTGGGTAGAATGTTCACTATTTGCATGATGGGTCCACTAGTAGCCCAAACTTCACCATTACACAATATATCCATGTAACAAACTTGCACAGGTACCCCTGAATCCATAATAAAAAATATTCCTAAAAAGGTTATTTGTTTGAAACCACTAAGTTTGGGGGTTATTTGTTACACGTCAGTAGCTACCTGATACAGGCTGCCTGCTTTGCAGTTCTCCGAAAAGCTCAGAAGGGCCTGCTTCTTTCTTCCTTCCTAGTCTGCTGCCTCACTGAGAGTTCTGATGAAAGGCTTCAATGTAACTGCTGCTTCTCTGAAGACTCAGGTACAAGATCATCTCCCAATGAGGGAAACAGGGAAATCTGCCTTCAGCTAAATGAACAAAGACATCACGGAATACCACCACTCCCTTGGGAAATATATTTTAATGGTCCCCATAGCTGAGAAAGACGCAAAGACATTCTGAAGAAACAATAGGCTTCATTTTCATTTTTGCTTTAGAAGAAAAGTTTTGCACAAATCATTCCTGATCTGTCTCTCCCGCAGCCACCATTTACCGGCAGCCAGATTCTCTGCCAGGATTAGAGGACGTCAGCTAGTCTACAACTGATGACTTAAAAGGTATTTGGGCTTTACGCTTCTTAGGGGATCTCTTTTTCAGGGATGACATAAAGTCCCAAGATACACCAGGATCAGCGCTGCTAAGGACTGGCAGGATCCAAAATGTCTCTTCCCAGTGGAGGCGGAACGAAGTGGTCTACACTCTCTACTCCATGTGTGGCCCAGGGACCAGCAGCATGGGGATGGGATTATCTGGGAGTTTGTCACAAACACCAAATCCCAGGCCCCGTCCCTCACCTCCTGCATCAGGTGAGGGCCCCATCCCTCACCTCCTGCTTGAACAAGATGCCAGGGGATGCAGCTGTACATTTTGTGCGGGAAGCTCTGCTCCACAGCACCCGTCTCTGCTCGTGTAAGTTCATGTAAGTTACAGGGCTTTTAAACCGGAACATCACCTTCATTCTCAGTGTTATAAAGGACACCCTCCGCTAACAACAGAACACAAAATCCCCAACCCCCAATGCGTGCAGTGCGCACGCACACACTTCCCTCAACCAGGCTGGTCAAAGTCCCTCACTTGTGAGCCCTACTTGAAAGATTGTGTCTTCTGAAGCACAGCGCTTTGTACCTTAAAGCACCTCTCAAATGTCCCACTGAGACCCAGGGGTTCATTCACCAGAAGCACTTAGCCTTCTAGGAGATTAAAGATTTCAAATGATTCCTTTCTGATCCCAACAGGATAGCTGCTTGCCTAAAATACAAGAACCTCGTTGGAAGTAATCTCCATGGAAATCATTAACCCAGTTTATTAACAAGGAAAAAAATCCTAAGGATATTTTAAACTTTTAAAATATCTTTGCAAGCTAATGGTGGTGAAAACACAGCATTTTTAAGGCAAAAGATTCACCATAACAGAAGTTAAACTCAAAGTAAGATGCTCTCTGATTTTTTAGCAATTCTATTTCAGGCTCTTAATAAGCCCTGGAAATCCTGTTAATTTAAATTACTGACCACACACCAACACCTTCCCTGAAATAATTCGCAACTTAATCATCTCACGAAATATTTTTTTCAAGAAAAAAACATATGGGCTGGGCACGGTGGCTCACGCCTGTAATCCCAGCATTTTGGGAGGCAAAGGCAGGCAGATCACAAGGTCAAGAGATCAAGACCAGCCTGGCCAACATGCTGAAACCCCATCTCTACTAAAATACAAAAATTAGCTGGGCGTGGTGGCACATGCCTGTAGTCCCAGCTACTCGGGAGGCTGAGGCAGGAGAATAGCCTGAACCCGGGAGGTGGAGGTTACAGTGAGCCGGGATCGTGCCACTGCACTCACTCCAGCCTGCAACAGCGGGATTCCATCTCAAAAGATAAAAAATGAAAAACGTATGTATATGAGGTTACTTATGTGCTGCTAACACATTATTTTCTTGGACTCTCTGAACTATGAGATGAAAACACAATTGAAAAACAGACCTGGGGTTGGGGGAGGGATTGCATTGGGAGTTATACCTTATGTAAATGACGAGTTGATGGGTGCAGCACACCAACATGGCACAAGTATACATATGTAACAAACCTGCACGTTATCCACATGTACCCTAGAACTTAAAGTATAATAAACAAAAAAAAAAAGAAAGAAAGAAAGAAAGAAAGAAAAACAGACCTAGGCACCTAGTCTATGTTTCCAAATGATTTTTCATCCCCTGTTCACGATAACCTTTTCAAGAGAGAGCTGGCGAGGCTGAAGGTGGCACCAGCCCTGAAAAGACAGGGTTACTCAGTGGCACTGATAAGACATGGGTTCAGAATGTTTTAGGCAGCATGCAAATGTATTCTGATTTTTTTCAACTCCCTTCAGAAGGGGGAAAAATATCTTGTTTGAAGTATATTCTTAAGGTGGAGCTGGTAACAGATTAATTAGAAAAGTGAAATGATTGGAAAGGGAAGCCCTAACTGGTCAGCTCGCTCTCTCTGTCCAGCTGGGATGAAGCAAGCTTTTAAAGACCAGCCCCCTAATTTCAGAATATGGTCAAATGGATCCTCTTGGGCCATTTGGAATCAGTCACTGGAGTGACCAACTGGTGCCTAGATCACATCCATCCCCCTTTTGGCTGCCTCCACCTTCTGATTCTCCACTTTAGAAACATTCCTCTGTCTCTTAGTCTGTGGGGACTGGGAGATGCTGACCTCACTTCCGACTCCAAAGGGAAACACCTGACCCAGGTCTGGCCAATCAGCTCATCTCCTCCCTTCCCCGTCCCCAGTGATTGGTTCGGGCGTGGGCACATGACCTAAGTCAATCCACTTAGAACTTTTCCTACAACTTTCCAGGGAACTATTGGAAAAGAGGTCGTCTACTTTTCACTGGAAGCTGCAGGGGGTAGGACTGGAGCTTTCTGGAGCCTCCTAAGAAGAGCCTGCCTGGGAATGAAGCCAGCAGAGTGGAAGGCAGAGCTGAGAGAGGGAAAAGCGACTTTCTCCATAAGCCCTGGATCCAGCCATACCTGAAACCTCTAGACTTCTAAAATCAGATAATTATCAAATTCCCCTCCTTTGTGTGATCATTTAATCAGTTTTGAGTTGAGCTTCTGCTGCTTACAACCAAAGCTGTCTACCTTGTTCTATTCAAAACCCCTCAGGATTTTCACAGGGACGTCAAGAAAAACAGCATATTCCTGTGCCAAAAAAACAAAACCCCTCAAGACATCATCTAGTCTATCCCTTGTATTTGAGTATGCAAATACTCTAAACTTTTTAAAATTTTGTATTCTTAGTCAACATCCCAAGGAACTGAGGCTCTGCAACCTCCATCCAAAACCAATTTGAGAAAACACTAGGAGATGAAATTTTGAGCTTAAAGATGCAACATACGTCTGTAGGTGGCTTGGGAAATATTCTTCTGGCTGACAAAAAAAAAAAAAAAAATCCACCAACAAAACCAAAATCCTAATATTAGATTTCATATGCTACCAAGTAAACTTTTTCTCATATAGAACAAATTGTTTCTATAGAAATGAATGCTTTTCTAGCAACCCAATCTCTATTAGGGTTGCTATGGGAACAGATTGAGAAAATTGGGGAAATGTACAAAAAGGTAAATGACTGCTCAGTTTCTTTTTTTTTTTTTTTTTTTTTTTTTTTTTTTTTTTTTCCTGAAAACCCACAGAGGGCAAAGGCCTTTTTACTTCTGAGTACCTTAATACTTGGGGCCGACTCCAGGAACACTTAAGAATATAATTTTAACTCTGTTGAATTCTCGTTCCCCAGCAAGGGTTTCAAGTCATTAAAATTTAATTCAGAATATGGCAAGTTTTAGTAAGAACCACCCTCCAAAGTTTGCTTTTAAGGACCAAGGGTAGGCAGGACTGTGGAATAAGAAGCTACAAAGCTATGAACGTAAACGTATAATAATAGGTGCTAACGACCACACACATGCTACAGACATCGTCTTTTGGAGAGCAATCCTTCATTTGAAGAAGCATAAGCACACATGCTTTACAAAAGCTTCATTGTACACAGTAAATCAGCAGGTTGCCCGGCTGTTGTAGTGGAAATGAGGAATACACTGGTGAATGCTTTCCGTTCTTTACCTAGGAATGGAAGGAAATGCGAACTCAAGTTAGACGGTCTCTTCACCATTAATTACTCTGTTTCTGAAATCATCTATTTACAAGTAGGGTATGACATCTGTCTGATAAAGGGAGAGAATTCTCTCTCAACTCTCACCAGCTGTAAGGCTGGTAGGATGGAGTGGAGAGACATTAAAAGCCAGAAAGCTACAATCACCAGTTTAGAACCTCATGACCTTGGGATAGTCATTTCATTGCTCTGAGCCAGTTAAGTTACTGTCATCTGTGAAATAGGATTAACAAGATCTGTGAAGCAGAGATCTCAGCTGGTACAAACCTCACATGTCTTCAGGAGCCAGACAGATAATATAAATGAGTGAAACCAGAAGTGTTTGGAAAACAATAGAGAATAGTGAGGTCTGTGGCAAAATCAGAAAGCGGTATACTCCTATACAGTTCAAAACGAGTTGAACACCTTGCCTGCAGGTTAGATTCACCTTGGAGCCTGCTAGCTGAAACCCCCACATCTGCATCCACTGTGGGTGCAGTGTGTAATATGGGGAATGTGACAGAGATGTGATACCACTAATGAAATAGAGCCTACCCCCACAAAAACTTGGCTGCTGAGGGAGGGAGATATGTAGGGCCACCGGGAATGCCTTCAGGGTGAGAAGAGAAGAGTCCATCCTGTGGAAGTACAGCTCCTCACCTCCTCCTCTGCCTCCACCCTGATCTAAACCATCGTCACCTCTCCCCTGGGAGAGACAGTAGCTTCCTCGCTGGAGTCCCTGCTTCTACTCCCACCCTCACAAGCAGTCCTCAACACACAGCAGAAGGAATCCTTCATAACAAAAGTCAAGTCGCTCCCCGCTCCTCCGCCCCTGACCCTCCGAGGGATCCCCGCATCCTTCAGAATAAAAGCTGCAGCCCTGGCGGTGACCCTACGTGACCATATTATTTCCCACTCTCTGCCAGCCACACTGGCCCCCCTCGCTGTTCTTCAGACACCCTAGGCATGCTCCTGCCTCAGCCTCTTTGCCCCTGCTATTTCCTGTGCTTAGGACATTTTTCCTCCAGACGTCCACAGGGCTGGCTCCCCCAGCCCCTGCAGGCTTTTGCTCCACTGTTACCGCCTCTTAGTAAAGCCTCCCTTTGGCCATTCTATATAAAATGAAGACACCCAACGCCAGAACTCAGCCCTTCCCTGCTTCACTTTTCTTTACACCTCATATCACCAGCTAGCCTCTTTACTTGTCTCCCTCCTCCGCTGGAGATAAACTCCATGAGAGCAGGGATTTTTGTCTGTGTTTATCACTGAATTCCCAATGCCCAGAAGAGCACCAGGTGCAAGGAGGCTCTCAGCCCCCTTTGTTGAATGAAGCAGGAGAGCTGAAGAGTGGGAGGAAGGTGCCAGAGCCCATGCTGGTCTAGCCTCCCCAGGACCAGGGGGAGATGTTTCTGCATCAGGGCCACTCTTTGAGCAAGTGTGAGCCCCCACCACAGGCCAGGCAAGAGGTGCTGGAGACAGGATTTCGTGATGAACCGGACAGGTATATCCCTGCCTCCCAGACTGCTTACAGCCTAGCAGACCTGGCGGACAATACATGAACCCACAGAATCACAGGCAGTCAAATGTGTGATAAAGAAAAAAAATAACACAAGGTGAGGAGTTGGGGAGTGGGAAAAGAGGCTTGATGTTGACGTTGTGGGGTCAGGGGTGGCTTCCCTGAGCAGGGTATACTCAGGCGGCAGCCTGGTGGAGTGAGGAACCTAGAGGATAGGGCACAGCGATCATGCTTCTGTCCGATCCCTCCACTCTCCCCTTCCTGGCCCTCTCACTTGAGGGGACCCCCAACTGTGCCTGTTTGCCCTTCCCCCTTTTAGAACTGATGGAGCCTCACACTACAGATGAGGGGCCTGGCTGCAGGACTTAGTCTGCCAGCTCACTCCGTCTCCCTCGTCCTGTCGGTCAAGGGGCTTGCCAGAGAGAGCTAATATCTCCTTTCTGGATTGTGTGATCTGGCCTTGTTCTTACCTTCTTTGATATAAACCCACCTTGTATCTGGAAAGGCAATGCGCCCAGCTAAAACATTACATGCCCCAGCCCCTCTTACAGCTAAGCTGCAGCTTTGTGACCAAGTTCAATGTTGTGAGGCAGCATGTTCCTTAAAGAGAGGTGCCCCAGCTGGGAAGTGGGCTCCTTTTGCCCGTTGCCCCTTTTCCCTTTCTGATGCCTGGAATGCAGACATGATGGCTAAAGCTCTAGCAGCCATTTTGGTCCATGAGGCAAACTTGAGGGAGGTAGTGTGAAAAAATAGGACCTTAGAGACCAAGGAGTGGCCAGACCTGTCTCAAACTGCCTGCCTGCTTCTGAACTTACTTTGTGTGATTAAAACATATATCCTTCCACTTGATACATTCCAGGACTGTATTATGACTTTCATGAGCCCTAGGTACATTTGCCTTCATGGGCTCCTCCCTCTATATAAAATTATAATATAAAATTATTTTAATTATAATTATATTTAATTATATAATGTATAATTATATATAATGTAATTCATAATATTTTATGACTATGTTGGTATAAAGACAAATATAATCTAGGCTGGATTCATTATTATACATTCATTATTACTATATTCATTTTTTTCTTCTGATCTTAAAAGAATTTTTTTTTTGAGACAGAGTCTCACTCTGTCACCCAGGATGGAGTGCAATGGTGAGGTCTCGGCTCATTACAACCTCCTCCTCCTAGGTTCAAGTGATTCTGCTCTCTCAGCCCCATGCATAGTCAGGACTACAGGTACCCGCCACCATGCCCAACTGATTTTTGTATTTTTTTTTGTTAGTAGAGATGGGGTTTTATTATGTTGGCCAGGCTAGTCTCAAACTCCTGACCTCAGGTGATCCACCCACCTCGGCCTACCAGAGTGCTGGGATTATAGGTATGAGCCACTGCGCCCAAAGAAATGAAAACGAAACGTGTATCTGGCTACAACAAAAAGGCTACAACAAAGCCTTTTTGTGGGCCCCTGAGAATATAATGGGCCCTAGACCCTGTGCCACCAATGCCTGAACATGTGCGTCCCACTCCATACACGGCAAGGGTAAAGGCTTACCGTGCTTTACCCCTTTACAACCTGATGACATAGGTCATTTTATTCTTCCCATTTTTCAGATCAAGAAACTGAGGTAGAACATCTTGAACATACTTGAATCCTGGTCCATTCAGCTGCAAAGTCTAAGTTCTTAACTTTTTTTATTTTTATTTTTATTTTTGAGATGGAGTCTCACTCCGCCACCTAGGATGGAGTGCAGTGGCACAATGTTGGCTCACTACAACCTCTGCCTCTTGGGCTCAAGCAATTCTCCTACCTCAGCCCCCTCAGTAGCTGGGATTACTGGTGCCCGCCACCATGACAAGCTAATTTTTGTATTTTTAGTAGAGACAGGGTTTCACCATGTTGGCCAGACTGATCTCGAACTCCTGACCTTAAGTGATCTGCCTGCCTTGGTCTCCCAAAGTGCTAGGATTACAGGCGTGAGCCACTGCGCCTGGCCTAAATTCTTAACTTTTGATGCTAGAAAAGGAGCTGATTCTTGATAAAGCTATTATCAGGAATGCAAACAGCTCTGACAACTTAAGGAAACAGACTTGATAGATGGTAACAAAGCGTATTGGACACACAGACCTTCTGGTAGCTCCTTTTTATTTTAATCTATAAGATAAACCGAGCTGTGAGCTCTCTGCAGGAAATGTTTTAAATCCTCATTTTTTTAGGACTGGATTTACTCATCCAGCTCCACAAAGAAAATAACTCCATTTAGCTTGACAGACTCCACAATGAAACAAATTATTTTTCTGGAAATGATCCTAAAAATAGCATGGACTGGGTCTGCTTACAGATACCAGAGGCAGTAAGACTGAATATGTTAGTTTTAAGGGTGCAAATGTGTTTTGAAACAGACTCTTCTGTGGTCCCAAGAAGAAAAAATTGATTTTCCAGATAGCACAATAAATCATGCAGGGAAAGAACTTTGGAGCAAAAACAGCATGAACTTTGAGAGGATGGCATAGAACTCAATTCATCTTCTATGCCTCCCCTGGTCAGAACCAAGAAAAAGGCTTTCCCCACCTCATAACTATGTTTATTTCCTTTCATGTCCTCTTACCACAGATTAAAAGGCAAGGAAATGTTGATGAAACAAAGACCAAAGTATCGCTTATGCTCTGCAAAGGTGCTGCCACACAGGAGAAATGAGCAATGGTTGGTTTCTTGAAAATAACTGCATCCCACAGAGCTTTTTTCTCTCCAAGCTATGATCTAAGTAAACAACTTGACCCTCAGACAATGCTTTTTGTTTAATCATCCATCCATTCAGCATTTATTAGGTACTTCCTGGATGGTCTGCACCATATCAGACACCAAACAACCACTTATGAGACTCTGCCTTTGGAGAGCAGAGCTAGCATCTAGATGAGGGCAGAGATCATATGCAGAGGAATCAAGTGCCTGACACCATCCCAGACTAGAGGTTAAGAACAGGAATGCTGGGGTCACGGGTCCAAATCCCGCCATTACTACTTACCAGCTGTATTAGTCCGTTCTCATGCTGCTAATAAAGACATACACAAGAGTAGGTAATTTATAAAGGAAAGAGGTTTAATTGACTCACAGTTTAGCATGGTAGGGAGGCCTCAGGAAACTTACAATCATGGCAGAAGGGGAAGCAAACATATCCTTCTCCACATGGCAGCAGCAAGAAGTGCCGAGCAAAAGGGGGAAAAGCCTCTTATAAAACCATCAGATCTCATGAGAACTCACTCAATATCACAAAATCGTGGAGGTAATCGCCCCCATGATTCAATTACCTCCCACTGGGTCCCTCTCATGACACATGGAGATTATGGGAACTACAGTTCCCATAACTGGGTGGGGACATGGCCAAACCATATCACCAGCAGAAAAAGTTCAGGCAAGCTGATTAATCCAGGTCTCGGTTTCTTCATCTGTAAAATGGGAACAATAAGAATACCTTCCTCTTAGAGTTGATAGGATGATTAAATGAGATCATGCATGAAAAGCACTTAGCACACAGTAAATGTTTGCACAGTATTTGCTGCATTCTATATACAAAGTACATGGAGAAAGGAAGAATTGAAGAATCTGAAAGGTTTTTTTTTTTTTTTTTGGTTTTTTGTTTTTGTTTTTGTTTTTGTTTTTTTGAGACAGAGTCTCACTCTGTTGCCAAGCTGGAGTGCAGTGGTGCAATCTCGGCTCGCTGCAAGCTCCGCCTCCCATGTTCAAGTGATCCTCCTGTCTTGGCCTCCCAAGTAGCTGGGATTACAGGTACCTGCCACCACGCCTGGATAATTTTTATATTTTTAGTAGAGACAAGGTTTCACCATGTTTGCCAGGATGGTCTCTATCTCGTGACCTCGTGATCCACCCGCCTCGGCCTCCCAAAGTGCTGGGATTACAGGCATGAGCCACATCACCCAACTTGGAAAGGGCTTTTTAGTTTTAGGGGGCTTGTAGGTGCTGGAATGTTCTATTTCTTACTCTGGACACTGGTTACGTGGATGTGTTCACTTTGTGAATATTCATCAAGTCGTGCATTTATGACTTACTTTCTGTATGTCCTCGAATAGAAAGTTTACATATAACAGTAGAATGCTTAATATTCAATTGAAAATTGTTGGAATCTCAGCCACATAAACTATTTCTTTATCTTCTCCTAAATTTTCTGTAAAGCCCACTCCATGTGCCAATGCTTGGTGTGAGTCGGGGTTATTCTGTGGGGAACAGAGGAGAAGGTCTGAGTAAACATTGTGTGGCACAGAGAGAGTCAGCTAGAAAAGTCAAAGGCCAGCCCAGAGCAACAGAGACGAAAACCCCCAGGGGCTTCTCAGAAACTTGAGCTGAATTCTCAAGCTGGAAACTTGAACTGCAATTCTCACCTGCACAGGAGTCAGTATCCCTCATCTTACAGATGGGGCCACTGAGGCTTCAAGATGAGAGACTTGCACAAGGTCATCTATGGGGTAAACTGCAGAAAAAGCCAATCTCCCACTGGTGTAAAACGGGGTTGGAGACAGACTCTCACTAGACCTGAAGGGGCGAGGACACCACAGCCAAGAGATGGAGATGCTGAAGGAAAGGGCTGAGCAGTACGCTCCTCTGCTCTCCTCAAGAACAGTGCAAGTGCCAAGCAGGTCCTCTCTAAAGCTGGATTGACTTGAGGGGGAAAGGAGAGCATGATCTACCAGCGCAACGCACAGGCTCAGATTTCAGGTAGACCCTGGGTCTAATACCCATTCCGCAATTTACCTCAAAGATGACCTTGTGCAATCTCCTATCACCTGCAAGCCTCAGTCGCCCCATCTGTAAAACGGAAGATACCAACTCCTTCTGTGCCGGTGAGAATTACAGAAAGTGCTTAGAACACAGGAGATACCCCCAGGAAAGACAGCTGTTGTTATTGAACTGAACTGAATCTGGCAGAAGACAGCTCCTTGGCAGCACGGAAAGGCTGGAGCCTGTTAAAACAACTTTGCTCTTTTTCCATATTTCTGGTAGAAAAGACATGACCTTTAAGCTGATCGTTGGAGGAGAGCTGTTATTCCCACACGCACAGCTCTGTCTCCTCCAAGAAGTGGGCTGTGGTAAAGGGGATGTACCAAATCTAGGGCCATGGATTGCAGGAGCTGGAGCCTACTGGGGTGCATAATGGAGCCACAGATATAATTAAGAGGTGGTTCATTTGCAATAATTATGCACTGGTTGGTTAATTCTTTCAAGATGCTAAACAGCCCTTTCCTGGGGCCACAGTAATTGACTCTGTCAATGGCGATGCATACTGCTGTCTGGAGACGTCTGCTTGGACGACCTGCCGACTCGTTAACACACACGCAGCACACTTGCTTACTTTCTTTGCTCGTTGACTGACAGGTCTGAGCAGAAATGCCAGGGTGGAGAGTCTGCTTAGGAGTGATGTGGAAGAGAGGGCTGGGGAAAGATTTCAATGTAAAGAAGTGCTGTCCAAATGGAGAAAGAGGAAGCAAGATGGGTGCTCTCACACTGAGCTCAGATGGCCTGGTTGCAAACCTGCTTTTACCCTCACCAGCTGTGTGAGCTTGAACAAGTCCCTCCAGCTCTTGGAGCCTCAATTCTGCATCTGCAGAAATGGGATAAATGCCCTCACCTCAAATGGGTTGTTGCAAGGATTTAGAATAACATAATGAACAGTGCCTGGCACCGTGAGGTGTTGAATAAACATTGGCTATTATACTTGCAGAGGGACATAAACTGAGCAGTGAAAATATATCTGGGACAAAATTAGAAAAGTTTGCAGCTAGTCCAGAAGAAGCAGTACAGGCTTTGCCTGCTGCACTGGGAAGTTGCTGTGTGACCCTGGGCAAAGTCGTTAACCTCTCTGTGCCTTGCTTTCTTCTTTTGAAAATTGGAATAATAATACTTCCCTGGAAGGATTGCATGAGGATTAAGTAAGATGGTGCCTGGCATATAACAGATCCTAAAGAAACAGTGTATCTATTCTTTCTGCACCTTCAAATCTGGCTCTGCACAAAAGCCAGCTGTCCCGACACCAGTGGGCAGCCAGCTGTTTACTGTGGATTTCACAGGTACTTAAACTAGCAGTTGATCTGCCAGAGAGCAACAACCTGCTTTGAATGCTTCATAAACTCCATTGATTGCCTTTCCTGGCTCCATCCCAAACTTCTCCCAAGCTGACTCTACCCTGAGCAGCTCAACAGGCTTGCAGAGCGTCAGGCAGGATGACCCACTGTATCTGGGGGGAGCAGAGGAAGATTTCCACCCAAATGAGCCCATCTGGTCATGTGGATGACAGCTAGGGTGATGGGGAAGCCCTCTCACCAATCCACACTGGCACTGGATGCCCTGTCTCGAGTTATCCTTCGTGATGGAGAAAGGGCTGATGCATTGGTGGGTGCCACCATCCAGCTTCCTGCCCCAGGAATTGGGAGGAAGGATGAAAATTCGCTTCCAGTCATATCGCAATGAGCATTGACATCCTTCTAGCCCCACTTCCTCTGCTGACTCCACCCCCTCCAGTCCATCACCCCCAGAGTCCTTTTTTTTTTTTTTTTTTTTTTTTGAGACTGAGTCTCTCTCTGTCACCCAGGCCGGAGTGCAGAGGCACAATGTAGGCTCACTGCAGCCTCCACCTCCCAGTTTCAAGCAATTCTCCTGCCTCAGCCTCCCAAGTAGCAGAAATACAGACATGCGCCACCATGCCTGGCTAATTTTTGTATATTTAGTAGAGACAGGGTTTCACCATGTTGGCCAGGCTGGTCTCAAACTGCTGACCTCAAGTGTTCTGCCCGCCTCGGCCTCCCAAAGTGTTGGGATTACTGGCATGAGGCACCACGCCCAGCCTCAGAGTCCTCTTTCTGCAACACAAATGTCACCATCTCATCCATCTACTCACAAACATCCAGTGGCTTCCCATGCCTCTCAGGGCAAAGGTCACAGTCAAGCACAGCTTATGAGATCCTTTTATGCTGAACTCTGCCAATCCCTTTGGATTTATTTGACACCACTCCCTGTCCCTGCTCCTAACTTATTTCTCCCAGACTAGCTACACAACTTATTCTACAAGCATATTGTTCTCTTCCACACCTTTGTGCATTTCCACCTGCTGTTCGCTCTCCCTGAAATACCCACCCTCTTTCTCCATCTGGAAAATTCCTACTCATCCTTTAGTATCCAACTGACGTCAGCTCCCTGCATGAAACTTACCTACACCTCCCCAAACGCATAGCTACTCCCTCAGCATTTCCATTGTGCTTTGAAAATCTTCATTCATTCTTTCTCTCTATAATAATGATTATTAGATGATGTATAATAATGAGCCTCTGCTGTGCACCAGACATTGGGCTAGACCCTGAGGCCAGAGAGCAACAAAAAAGGCCAGCCCCTGTGTCATGAAGCCTATGGTCCAGCTTCTAGGCTCTAACAGAAAAGACAAGCATGTCAAGAAGTCTTTGGGGTACGTGGTGATGATGGAGAAAGACAAGGTGTGAGGAAAGCCTGAGGAGAGGGTCTCAGTCTAGTCTGGCGAGCAAAATAAATCCCTCCTGGGGATGCGCTGTTTTAACTAGAATGCACAAAATGAAAAGCACTAGGCCACGGGAGAAGGCGGCAGGGCGGAGAGACAGTTCAGAGCTGAAAGAAAATCACAGTCAAAGCCCTGAGGCAAGAGAGAGCCTGGGCCCTTTTGGGAAGAGTAGGGGGAAAGATGGGGGAAATGGGGTGGGAGGGAAGGCTGAGGCCGCATGGTGAGTGGTAGGAGGCATCTTTGGCCAAGAACAGGATCCTATCCTAAAGGCAAAGGGAAGCCAGGAGGGTTTTCTTAATGCAGAGAAAAGAGATGCTCAATGCTGTCATTTATAAAGGTCACTCTGGCTGCAGCGGGAAAACCAGACCAGGTTGGGGAAGGTGGGGGTGGGTGACAGCTGGTGAGGCACGGTTAAAAGACCGTCCCAGTCATCCAGGAGGCTTGGAGGAGGGTGCTGGCATCTGAGGTGGAAAAAAGTAGATGGAGCTGATCTAGAGAAGAGAAAGGAGCCATAGGACTTGATAAGGGATCCTATGAGGGAAGAGGGAGAGGTGGAAGTTGAGTAGGACACCCAGGTTTTATTCTGGCTGCTGGATGAATGGTGATATTCTCGTTCACTGCGATGGGGAGATGAGGCGGGGAGCATGCTGGGTAGAGGAAGGGAGCTAGGCCCTGGGTTCCGTTTTGTACACTTTGCCTCTGCTGTGCCTGTGGATATCCGGGGCGGGGGTGGGGGTGGGGGGTCCCAGAAGCCTCTGGGGATAGGAGTATTTGTAGGTATTTATCCTGCATTCAGCACCTGCCTCAGATGCCCACAGGCCAGTGAGGGCGGCCCTCAGTGATGCTCGACATTTTCTGCTTTCTTCTCAAGCACACCTGCTGCTTCTTGTCCCATGGCACTCCACTGGCATACCAGATGCCACTCCTGTGTCCCACGTAGTATAAGGGGAGAAAGCCCCTCCTCAACTGGCTATTGAACTATGACATTAGTGGCCCAAGGTGGCAGCCTCAAACCCCAAGTGCTACCGCTAACTTCTCTCTTCCAAAGACAGGCTGAGGCCCACTGGAAAGCAGACAGCATTGGTTGCCTACCTGACAGCCATTTCTGCTACCTCTTTAGTAACTGAACCTCAATTATGTTCAGGTAGCAATGTGCCCAGCACCAGGGATGAAGCAACAACAATCTAAGCCAGCCACAGTAATCCTTTCCCATTTTGCCAACAAATGGTCATCGCCAGGCACATGACCTGCTTTTTAGCCAATGAGCTGCAAAGGAAAGTTTGTGAAGGGCTTCTGGGCTCCCTGATAAAAGGGAGAGTCACAGGAGGAGGAAGGCCTTTTGTTTCCCTTTTTGCCTTCCTTCATGGGTCATGATCATGGGCAGAAGAGATGTCTGGAGCTGTAGCAGCCATTCTGTGCTCATGAGGCAACAAGGCTAAATGAAATCCAACCCACTGAGGAAACTAGAGCTGAAGGACATATGTGTTCAGGGTCGTCAATGCATCCCTGAGTACAAACCCTGAGGCTATTTATTCTTCTTAAGAAAATAATAACTGACTTTACAGTTTAAGCTACTGTTGATTGAGCTTTCTCTTACTTGCAGCTGAAAGCCATACATCCAAGTCTGGGTATAAATTTATTCATTTAGGCCGGGCACAGTAGCTCACACCTACAATCCCAGCACTTTGGGAGGCCAAAGTGGTCAGATCACTTGAGGTCAGGAATTTGGGACCAGCCTGGCCAACATGATAAAACCCCATCTCTACTAAAAATACAAAAATGAGCTGGGCATGGTGGTGGGCACCTGTAATCCCAGCTACTCAGAGGCTGAGGCAGGAGAATCACTTGAAACCGAGAGGCAAAGTTTGCAGTGAGCAGAATTGCGCCCCTGCACCCCAGCCTGGGTGACAGGGTGAGACTCCATCTCAAAACTAAATAAATAAATAAAAATAAAAAAATAAAAATAAATAAATGTATTCATTTATATCCATACATCTCCATCTTCATCTCCACATCCCTATTTACTTATCTGTTATCTCACAAACTAGAATGCCAGACACATGAGAAAAGACTTTTGTCTGTTGTGTCTGTTTTGTCTGTTGTGTCCCCAATTATGTCCCTGGAGCCTGGAACAGTGCCTGGCATGCAAGGGCACTCAACAAGTGTTCAATCAATGAATGGCTCTGCACCTGTTTCTAATCACCAGTCTCTTACCACATTCATTCAGAAAACCAGCTGCATGAGTTACATGTACTACCAGTACTACAACAAAACTCGCTGTCTCCTGAGTGCTTACCCCATTCTAGGCCAAACCTTTTAAATGTGTGGTCTCATTTCATCTTCCTGTTATCTTCCCTTTCATAGATAGGGAAACTGAAAGAGAGGACAGGTGACTTGCCCAAAGGCAACTAGATGGAAGAGCTAGGATTCAGACCCAGGTTGTTCACTCCAAATCATGGACACTCAATTGCCATGCTATCCAGCCTGCTAAATAGGTGACAGCCCCCACACCCATGAGCCACTTGGGGCAGCTGGACCAGTGTCAAGAGAGACAGAACAGGGCAAGGTCCAGAGGTATGGAAGGATTGTAGTCACTAGAAGGAGGTGGTCACCATCACGAATTCAAAGACAGCTGAACATTAAGAGGAAAAGACAAGAACTAGAGCTAGAAGAAGGTCATTGCAGGTGCGGGAGAAATGGGGAGAGCCAGGGAAGACCCCATGGCACAGATTCTGTGGTGAGCTCCATCCTCCCTACCTTGCCTCCTCCCACCCAGGCCAGGCCCCTGCCCTATTACGCAGGAGGTCTTCAGTGGCAGAGCATACTGTGGTTACTGTGAAATATGAATCACCCCCTCCTTTGCCCACCCTCTAGACGGGTTTCAATCCATGGTCCTGGCCAGCAGAGGGTAGCCTGGCTTCCTCTACTCATCCATAAGGCTCCAGGTAAGTCCACGGAGCTAGCAGGAAGAGGTACCAATCTCTGCCAGTCCACCAATGTGTCTCCCTTTCTCCCCTACTGTATGTTTCTCTGTAGCATCTATCACACTCTTAGATGCAATATGTTTGCTCTTAATTACTATTTTTTGTCTACCCTTCCCCCTCTCAAACCCAGAAGGCTGAGGTACAAAGTCAGGGAGTTACATCCGTGTTCTTCTCTGCTGTATCCCAGCCTCTAGAACAAAGTCTGATGCTTTGCAGAGGCTCAGCTAGTACTTGCTGAATGAAAGATGAGTACATCTGCATGTGCATCTTCCTGGGAAGAGGATTTTCATCAAGTTCTCCAAGAAACTTGTGACCTAAAACAGATCATGAACCACTGACCTAACTAACCAACCTTCTAGATCCCTTCCCAACTCCAGCTTCTGGGATCCCAGTCACAAGGAAAGTGTACTTTGCTGGAGAGTGAGGGATGTTCACTACAAGTCTCAGGAGACAGACTGGCCCATTCAAGATGGTGGACCCAATTCACCTGACCAATGGGACCACCGCCAGTGGACAGAGACAATTATTGTCTTTCTGTGGAGCAGCTCCTTGGAGGAACTTGATATATTGAATTGAGTCCTAATTTGAACAAATAGACAGTTTCCATAGCAATCAGCTATAAAGATTTGGACATAATTGACCTCTCAGAGGCCCGAATAAAAATAGCTTCAACAGACCTACCATGAGCCCAGGCTGGTGCTTGTAGTTAGGAGAGGAAGATGAGGGGGATGAGGGGGAACAAGACCCTTTTCACAATGGAGTGGAGCATATGGACGTGACTAGTAAGGGGGTGAAAGCTTCACAATGCAGGTCTCCATCCTGTGTATGGGCCTGTGTAACCAGCCCAGCACAAAGCTAGAGTTAAATAAACAATGTCCCAAGTATTTTAAAAACTGATTTCATGAAGCAATGCATGGCACATTGCAGAGAAGGCGCATCGCAGCCTGGGTAGCATCCAAAAGAGACTGAGTTTATCAGCCAAAATTTTCAAACCAACTAGATTTATATCATGCAATCAGAAAAGCACATCGAGGTATGCAAGAATCTGGTGAACATGGAATCACTACAAATGATGACCTCTGCTTACCAGCCTTCACGGCTGCGAAGCTTACTGACCTCTGAATTATTTAACAAGGAAAGAGGTGACACAAAGTGTTATGGTGCCACTAGGAAGTCATTCACTGGAGGCTCCCTGAGGTCACTTGCAAGGTCAAACTCAACTCCAAAGGAACAGCAGAAAAGCCAGCCTGCCCCCATGCTTCCCCCACTCTTTGGGTAATATTCTTCAAAACAAACATCCACTCCCAGGCCCCATTGGTTCCTTCTGGGTAACCAAACAGTGCCTCAGAAAATAAATGAAGATGCTTCCACCTCACAGTTCCCACTGTTTCAATTTACTCTTCCAGTTGAGATGCATCAAAGGAGAAAAGCATTCCAGTGAAATGTGAATCTGAGCAGCCTGCTTTCTGACTCCGGGCTCCTCGCTTGGGTTTTCCTCTGCTGGTTTTACCTCTCCTGACCTTGCTGCCATGAGATCCATTCTCGGGCGTCAAAGACCCTTGCTTCCCCACAAAGGAGGCCTGTTTCATCAGACATTCTACACCCTCCCACTCCAGTGATGGCTTTTATCTTCTAGCAGAGAAAATGCCTTTTCCCAGAGGAAGGGAAAGACGGGACCCACCATTGGTCAAGAAAGTAGTCACATTGACATACATTTTGATTTAATAATCACAGTTATCCCCAGGGGTAGACAACGGCATTCTACTCTTACAAACATGAAAACTGAGGTTCAGAGAAGTGAATTATTTAACTGGGATACAAATTCAGGTTTGCATTCCAGCATCTGAATGCATTCTCTTTCTCATCCACCAGGCCACCTCTTAAGACCATGATCTGAGCACTTTGCCCACCAAAAGCCTTCTTGGGATTAATGGAGCACAGATGAGAATCTTCTATTAGGAATTTAACACTAAGGATAGTAGAACACCGCTAGTGGCTGGATAACTGTGGAGAGCTAGTGGCTGGAGTATAATGCCAGAGAAAAATGATAAGTTTGGGGGATTTTTTGTTTGTTTTGTTTATTGTTTTTATTTTTGAGATGGAGTCTCACTCTGTCACCCAGGCTGGAGTGCAGTGGTGCAATCTCGGCTCACTGCAACCTCTGCCCCTCAGGTTCAAGCAATTCTCTGCCTCATCCTCCCAAGTAGCTGGGATTACAGGCGCCTGCCACCACATCCAGCTATTTTTTGTATTTTTAGTAGAGATGGGGTTTCACCATCTTGGCCAGGCTGGTCTTGAACTCCTGACCTCATGATCCATCCGCCTCAGCCTCCCAAAGTAACAATTATCAGCATTTTAGTATCTAATACTGCTCTTTCAGCATCTAATCAAAAAGTGCACAGCATTGATGAAATTGTTTTAAATCACTGAAACTAATCACAATGTATTTTGAAGACAGATTTATAAACACTACAAAATATTAAGCACTACAATGAACATACAAAATATATAGTACATTTTATATGTTTAATACAAATTAGTAGCTGATAAACTAATAAAGCATTACAAAAACAACCAACTCGACATGGAATTAAAATATAGGGATGGTGCAGCATGGTGACCCACATCTGTAATCCCAGCACTATGGGAGGCCGAGGCAGGCAGATCATTTGAGGTTAGGAATTCAAGACCAGCGTGGCCAGCATGGTAAAAGCCCATCTCTACTAAAAATACAAAAATTAGCCAGTCATGGTAGCGCACCCCTGTAATCCCAGCTACTCAGGAGACTGAAGCAGGAGAATCACTTGAACCCAGGAGGCAGAGGTTGCAGTGAGCCAAGATCGTGCCATTGCATTCCAGCCTGAGTTGACAGAATGAGAATCCATCTCAAAAATAAATAAATACATACATACATAAATAAATACATAAATACATACATACATAAAATGCAGGCAATTTTAAATAAATTTTACAAATAAAATATTGATTCTTTAACTGCAATCATTAAAAATAAAAGTGCGTATCAATATTGTCACAGATGAGTTCCAAGCATTTTGTTGCTCAAATTTTTCCAGCTGTTAAGAAATGTTTGTGCCCCTATATTAGTCAGAGGAATGAAGAGGAGAGAGTTATTTACCAACCCAAATATTTTCCTCCGGAATCCCCATTTTCAAATAACTTTGAGACCCTTTGGAAGAACTTATTTCTTTATAGAGACTCCAATACTGTTCTTGACAGGAACCTGGAGTTTTTGTTTTAAGGCTATTGTTACCAGTTCAGCTTTGAATTTTGCATGTCACCATTCACAGTTACAGAATCACTTATCTATTGCTGTTGTAGGGTAATCTGTATCAGTTTCAAAACCGCCATGTTCATATACCATTTATAGGAAATTCTTATTAGGATAATCTTTGCAATACAAGTTTTGTTTCATCAAATATATATTTTTTTATTTCTCTTTGGGGTAATGGAAATGGAAAAGATGTTTTCTAAATAAGGGATCTTTTGTTCAATTAGAATTTTTAATGCAGCATAAAACGCTCTTGGAATGTCTCAAGATATAAATGATTCAGCTTTCAGACTTCTTAGAATACCAAAATAACAGTATTACATTTTTTAAAATACAGTATTTTGATGCTTAAAAATAGCATCGTATACTGGAATACCAAAAAAAAATTATTTTTTACTGCAATCATTAGCCCAGTTGCTAGGAAACCTGTGAACAAGCCAAAAGCTAGGGTATAGGTAGGTAAAAGAGCACTTCTTTGAGCAAAATAAGGAAAACCAGCATTAATTTTAGCAACCATCAGTAATAAAGAATGAAAGGTGACAAGATAATACTTAATTGTATTTAGGAGTTTGTATGTTTTTAGAACATTCTCTTAATTGCATCCTTCACTAAGCATGCAAATACTAATCATTAGAAATAATTAGGACAGGCGCAGTGGCTCATGCCTGTAATCTCAGTATTTTGGGAGTCTGAAGTTGGTGGACTGCTTGAACCCCAGGAGTCTGCAACCAGCCTGGGCTACATGGTGAAACCCCATCTCTACCAACAAAAATACAAAACTCAGCCAAGCATGGTGGCACACACCTGTAGTCCCAGCTACTTGAAGCTGAGGTAAGAGGATGGCTTGAGCCCAGGAGATGGAGGATGCAGTGAGCCAAGATCACGCCACTGCACTCCAGTCTGGGTGATAGAGCCAGACCCTGTCTCAAAATAATAATAATAATAATAATAATAATAATAATAATACTAAAGTAGACATGGGGCTTGTTATTCTCCCAAATACTATATTTATTTTCAGACAGCACATGAATATTTTCATTTTCTATGGTTAAATGAAGACTATGTTGTTGGGTCTCAACCCTACATAAAGGCACCACAGATTAGAAAACAGGAACCTGAAGTGTTTTGAGTATTTTAAAGTTTTAGCCTTGTGCGTCCTGACCAACAAAATATGACAAGTAAAAGAGGAGCTGGTTCTTGACAGAAGAGGGAAAAGAGAAAAGCGTTTTTAAAAGATGAATTAGACTTCTGCTCTTTGCTGAGTGAGCTCCTATTGGACTGACCCTCCCACAAATGACAATGATAAAGTCGGGGGTGAGACGCGAAACTACAGGAAGGCACTAGCAAGCCAACAAAAGCAGGCAAGCTCTAATGAGGACCTGATACTTGGAAGAAAGGAATGGCAAGAGGTTAGCTTCCTGAATTTTTGTGGCTTTTAGCCAGAGTGCAGGCCACAGTCAGTGCTGCGTGAGCAACTACAATTCTGATAGAGAGCCCATAGTCTTTCTAGCCTGACAAACCAGTGGACAAAGTTCAAAGCAACCACTAAGTGAGGGAAAACCTGGAGGAGAGAGATCCAAGATGGCACAGGGCGGGCGGGGGCGGGTGGGATTCTGTGTACAAACGGTGTCCAAATCTCGGTCTAACCCCTGAACTGCATGGGGCAAATTCCAAGCAGCCTAAAGGCTAAAAAACAAACGAACAAAAAAGCTGAACTGAGATATTAGCTGTCCCACTAGAGACAGACTTTGCAGTTTTCATTCAACCAACTCAATTACCTGCTTAAAAAAAAAAAAAAAATCCACACTCTTTGGCATATAAGAATCTAAAGTCTCTACCACATAATGTTCACAATAGGAAACCTCAGCAGGTAAAAGAAAAATATAACTAGAAACCAAATGGAAATTCTAGAACTGAAAAATACACTATATGAAATTTAAAATTAGAGGACAAATTTAACAGCAGAATGTAAATGACATGGGGAAAATTTACTCACCTCAAAGATAGGTCAATGGTAAATTATCCAATCTGAAGAAAAGAGCAAGAAAATATGCTTTGGGTTTTTTTGGTTTTTGAGACAGGGTCTCTGTCACCCAGGTTGGAGTGCAGTGATGCGATCATGGCTCACTACCTCCTGGACTCAGGTGATCCTCCCACCTCAGCCCCGAGTAGCTGGGATTACAGGTGTGCACCACCATGCGCAGCTAATTTTTGTATTTTTTATAGAGACGGGATTTCACCGCATTGCCCAGGCTGGTCTTGAACTCCTGGGCTCAAGCGATCTGCCCACCTTGGCCTCCCAAAGTTCTCAGATGATAGGCGTGATCCACCATACCCAGCCTCTCAGGTTCTGTTAAAAATGAACAGAAAATACAACAAATATAAAAATTATCCAGGCATGGTAGCACATGCCTGTAGTCCCACCTACTCAGGAGGCTCAGGTGGGAGGACTGCTTGAGCTTGGGAGGCAGAGGTTGCAGTGAGCCAAGATCGGACCACTGCACTCCAGCCTCAGTGACAGAGAGAAACCCTGTCTCAAAAAAAGAAAAAAGAAAAAAAAAACAGAACCTCAGAAACTTGCAGGGCAATATTAACAGAACTGAGAAGATCATTCAGGTAGCAAAGGGTCAAAAAACCTGGAACCAGGAGAATGAATCTCATAGCAATGTGGGCAGAATGGCCAGGATGTTAGCCATGAGTCTGTGGAAAGAAAAGCCTCAGATTCAAGAAATATTAAGAAAAAGAAAGCATCCGATCTTGGTAATTAGTTGACTATAGGCATGCAAAAGAAAGAACTCTCAAAACTGACTCCACAGTTTCCAAACTATGAAACCATGAATTAAAATGAGGGAGTATGACTACATTAACAAAGTTAAGCAAACTCAGAAGACAAGTGAGAAAACAGGAGAATGTATTTGCAATTAATTTTCCAGCTAATAATACATTACACAAAGAGAGGGAGAGAGATGTATCTGTATCTATTTATATCTATATGTATACTTACATATAGATAGGCTAATCTCTCTACTTTATAAGGAACCCTTAAAAATAGAGGGGAGAGGCCATGTGCAGTGGCTCATGCCTGTAATCCCAGCACTTTGGGAGGCCGAGGCGGGCAGGTTGCCTGAGGTCAGGAGTTCGAGACCAGTCAGGGCAACATGGTAAAACCCTGTCTCTGCTAAAAATACAAAAACAATTAGCTGGGCATGGTGGCATGCACCTGTAATCCCAGCTACTTGGGAGGCTGAGGCAGGGGAATTGCTTGAACCAGGGAGGTGGAGGTTGCAGTGAGCGCAGTGAGCCAAGATTGTGCCACTGCACTCCAGCCTGGACAACACAGTGAGACTCCATCTCAAAAAAAAAAAAAATAGAGGGGAGAAAAGACCAAAAATATATTAGAAAAACTGATAAATAGTACTTAAACATGGGAAACATGCTGAACACCATTCATAAGAAATGAAAATTAAAACTACCTGGATATGAACTACTATTTGACCCAGCAATCCCATTACTGAGTATATACCCAAAGGAGTATAAATCATTCTGCCATAAAGACACATGCACATGAATGTTCATTGCAGCACTATTCACAAAGCAAAGACATGGAAGCAACCTAAATGCCCACCAATGACAGACTGAATGAAGAAAATGTGGTACATATACACCATGGAATACTATGCAGCCATAAAAAAGAATGAGATCATATCTTTTACAGGAACATGAATGAAACCGGTGGCCATTAGCTTTAGAAACTAACACAAAAAGAGAAAACGAATACCGCATGTTCTCACTTATGAGTGGGAGCTGAATGATAAGAACTTATGAACACAAAGAAAGAAAACAACAGACACTGGAGTTTACTTAAGGGTGAAGAGTGGGAGGAGGGAGAGGATTAGAAAAAATAACTATTGGGTACTAGGCTTAGTACTGGGGTGATGAAATAATCTGTACAACAAACCCTCGTGATGTGACATGAGCTCACCTGTGTAACAAACCTGTACATGTACCCCTGAACACAAATGTTTAAAAAAACTACCCTGACGTATCATTTCTCCCTTATCATATTGGCAAATTCAAAAGCTTGCCACTGGCCAGGCATGGTGGCTCATGCCTGTAATCCCAGCACTTTAGGAAGCCGAAGTGGACAGATTATTTGAGGTCAGGAGTTCAAGACCAGCCTGACCAACATGCTGAAACCCCATCTTTACTAAAAATACAAAAAAAGTAGCCGGGTGTGGTGGCACATGCCTGTAGTCTCAGCTACTTAGGAGGCTGAGGCACGAGAATCGTTTGAACCTGGGAGGCGGAGGTTGTAGTGAGCCAAGATCATGTCATTGCACTCCAGCCTGGGGGACAGAGTGAGACTCCATCTCAAAAAAAAAAAAAAAAAAAAAAAAAAAAACGCTTACCACCCAACTCTGCTGACCAGAGAGTGGGGAAAAAAAGACTCTTCACACATTGCTGGTAGGAGTGCATAATGGGTTATTCCCTAAGGAGGGAAATTTGGCAAGATCTATCAAAATCACGTACATATTTACTCTTTGACCCACCAATCCAACTTCTGGCAATTTATCCTGCGTATCAATTGCTAAACAATTATGAAAAAATGATATACACTGATTATTCACTGCAGCAGCATTGATAATAACAAAAGACAGGAAGCAATCTAAATGCCCATCCATGACAGACTGATTGAATGAAATATGGTACCTCCGCACCAGAAACTAATGAAATTATTTGCTATAGTGTATGGATAAGAATAGGGTAAAAGGCAAAGAGATGGGAGGGAGATTTCTCCAAGCATATTTTTATGTAGTTCTGTTTTTGAACCATGTAAATTATATCAAAAGGGGTAGAAAGAAGCTATTCCTAGAATTGAATGCAAGCAGAAACAAATAATTCTAACGGTATTACAAATATAAATAATGTACACCACAGGGAAAATAATTGAGTCAAGTCACTAAAGCTTACTTCTAGATCTTTGGGGTGGAGAACTAGTATACGTATGTGTGTGTGTGTGTGTAGCAAGATAGTGGTAAGGGATATGTGTGTGTGTGTATATATAGGTTTTATATATATATAGGTTATATATATATATACACACACACATACACACACACGTATAGTTACTAAACTTGATTTAGTAGACTTATTGTTGATAGTGGTAACAGTACAGTAATTCTGGAAGTATCCTGTATGTTGTATGATAGAACAAATGAGTCAATATACTAATTTTACTCAAATGAGGATTTCCACTGTGGGTGAATGAAGATATAAATATGGAATCGGGGAGATGGGCAAGAATTACTCAATCTGAAGAATGAAGGGGAAAAAGTGATTCTTAGAAAATGAACAGAAACTCTGGCCAGGCACGGTGGCTCACGCCTGTAATCCCAGCACTTTGGGAGGCCAAGGCGGGTGGATCACAAGGTCAGGAGATCGAGACCATCCTGACTTACATGGTGAAACCCCCTCTCTACTAAAAAATACAAAAAAGAAATTAGCCGGGCATGGTGGCGGGCGCCTGTAGTCCCAGCTACTCTGGAGGCTGAGGAAGGAGAATGGCATGAACCCGGGAGGAGGAGCTTGCAGTGAGCTGAGATTGAGCCACTGCACTCCAGCCTGGGCAACAGAACGAGACTCCATCTCAAAAAAAAAAATAAGAAATTGTGCTTTTGAGACTATTAATAAAAAGTGTATTGGTATAACATATATGCAAAAATAAGAATACGAAAAGGCTTATGGTCTTGCATATGGTTAATTCAGTTGACCCAAATTATATTTGGTCCTTCAGGAAAACATGATCCCGACAAAAGAAAAAGGGGAAAGCTAACATAGGCATGATTCTAAAAAGTAATTTCACCCCTTTATTCTCTCCAATTCAAAAAACAAGAAAAAGAAAAAGAAAATGAACAGAAACTCAGTGTTACTCAGAAACAAATAGTGGTATCACTATGAAGTCATGGTTTAAACAGACATATACCCTGGCTTTCCATCCAGAAGATCTAAAAATAATGACACTCCAATATCACGAAAACTTACCCAGCACCTAGATCTGGGTTTCTAAATACTATGCAGCCCTTAAAAGGAGACATGATTCCATTTCTGGGCAACACCCTGTGCCAGAATGTAAGGAAGTGCCCCAAAACTCATGGAGGCATGTCACAACGTCAAAGAAGCCAGCTTGAAGGGAATCCCACTGGCCAAATCTTGGGGAAGTGGGGAGAGTCTCTAAGAACCAGTGACACTAAAAATAAGAAATTTTAAAGTGAGGAGGAGGGATGGGGCAGCGTGGGGGGTAAATGAAGTGCTTCTTTGTCAATACCAGCTAGTAAGTGTAAAGTAAATGACATAACTAGAAAATTGTTACCACCAAGACAATGATTATTCAGGCAAGGATCATCAGTGAATGCTAAAACCACTAGGGAAAGGCTGTTGGGAACAAAATAGAAACATAGCCTCACTCATTACTTACAGAAGGAAAAAAGTACCTTTGCAGTTGAGAAATCCCACAGATTTATTTAAAAAGTACTCAAATGTAGCATCGTCAATAATGGATCATTACTGACATTAGATGCCTCCCAACGTGATGAAATGGGGAGAAAAAAACTTCTCTGTGTATTACACCTGCCAAAAAAAGACGTAATCAGACAAATCCAAATTATTAAACATTCCAGAAGAGAAATGGCCAGTTCTTCAAAAATGTCCATGTTGCTGGGTGTGGTGGCTCATGTCTGTAATCCCAGCACTTTGGGAGGCTGAGGTGGGAAGATCACCTGAGCCCAGGAGTTTGAGACCAGCCTAGGCAACATAGTGCAATCCTGTCTCTACAAAAAATCCAAAAATTAGCTGAGTGGCAGCATGCACCTTGTGGTCCCAGCTACTCAGAAGGCTGAGGTAGGAGGATCACTTGAGCCGAAGAGGTAGAGGCTTCAGTGAGCTGTGACCATGCCACTGCACTCCAGCCTGGATGACAGAGCAAGACCTTGTCTCAAAAAATAAACCAAAAGAATGTAAATGTCATGAGGGATGGAAAGAAAAAAGGCAAGGGGAAGGAAGTGTGGGGAACATTCTAGATTAAATACCTAAGAGACATGACGACTAAATTCAGTGGTGATCCTTGATTTGTACTGGATCAAGGGGGAAAGCATATTTTCAAAGAACGATAATGAGATAATTGGGGGAATTTGAATATGGACTTTACATGAGGTAAAATTGCTGTATCAGTATTAACTTGTTAGGTGTGATAATGGTTTTGTGGTCATGTAGGAGGATGTCCTTGTTCTTAGGAGAGGCAGGATGAAGTTTTTAGAGGTAAAAGTTCATTGGGTCTGCAACCTACTTTCAAATAGTATATTAGTCTGTTCTCACGCTTCAGTGAAGAAATACCCAGGACTGGGTAATTTATAAAGAGAAGAGATTTAATTGACTCACGGTTCAGCGTGGCAGGGGAGGCCTCAGGAAACTTACAATCAGGGTGGACAGCACCTCTTCACGGGGTGGCAGGAGAGAGAACGAGAACCGAGCAAATGGGGAAGCCCCTTATAAAGCCATCAGATCTCCTGAGAACTCACTCACTATCGCGAGAACAGCATGGGGGAAACGGCCGTCGTGATTCAATTATCTCCACCTGGTCCCAGCCTTGACACATGGGGATTATGACAACTCAAAGTGAGATTTGGGTGGGGGCACAAAGCCAAACCATTTCAAATAGTTTGGAAAACAAATTTTAATTTTAATTTGGAAAAAATGTCAAATGCCAACAATTGGTGAGTATAAAGGAAGGATGTAAGGGCGGTTATTGTACTATTGTTTTACCTTTCATATAGGTTTGAAATGTTTCAAAATAAAAGTTGGGGAAAATGATGAATCGGGCAGGAAAAAGAAATTATGTATGTGGATAAAGGGGGGCTCTTTTTCATGAATAGGCGTGAACTTCGTTAAAATAACAACGTGTAGTTGTTAATGGTGTTGTTGTGAAAACTAGTTACTACTCAGCCACATCGGTGGAAAATACCATTAATTTATATTCAGGATTGGAAAAGCAGAAAATAAAACCATTTATAGCCAAGTGATGCAGATGAATGAAACTCCAACTGTCTCTACTCAGACAGAAAGTGAACAATTAGATCTTACTGATGTTTGATTTCTATGAGGCCACTTGGCAGAACTTTTCAAAGCCTGTGGCTGTGATTATCTGCACTCACTCAGGTTCTTGGAAGATGCATGGCCCACCTGAAGCTTGCCTTAGCTGGCACAGAAACGTCGTCTGTGCCTTTAAGGCATGCTGAGAGCAAGACACAGCATAGAAGGTATAGGTTGCTACCATGTGTAGACAGGTATGCTTGTGTATTCACAAAATATTTCTGGAAGGAACTAAAAGAAACTAACAACTGTTTCTCTCCAGGGAGAAAAACAAAGTGACTAAGATCTGGGACTTACTTTTTATCCTTTTGTTCTATTTGAATTTTTCCATATGAATGAATTTTTGTTCTATTTGAATTTTTCCATATGAATGAATTAATTATTTTTTAATGTTTTAAATTAATGGTAAGGAATGGATGGGCGGGTGGGTGGGTGGACAGATGAATGGCTGGATGGGTGGGTGAGTGGATAGATGGGTGGATGAATGGGTGGATGGATGGATGGATGGATGGATGGATGGATGATGGGTGAGTGGATAGAAAAATGAGTTTAAACACAGCCTCCATTCCAGACATTTGCTCCACTGTGCCCCATTCCTCCATGCCCCAATTATAAGGATCAGCTGCTTTCAAGCTACTTCCCCTCATTTGATGATTGCTGGCTCTGTGCCCTGATTGGGTCTTTAACTCCTAAGACACAGCTTCTCTTAGGCCTGCATCTCCTCTGATTCCAGGGTCCCTCCTTCTCTCATTCCAGCCCTGAGACACTTTCTTCTATCTCATTGCCATCGCATCCCTAGCCAAAGAGACTACATCTGTCAAACTCTAACATCCACTTTATCTGCAAGGACAGAACTGAATCATAACAAATCTCCTGACTTGAAAATGCTCAACCTCTAGCACAGAGCCGCATTCTGTTCACACCCCTGGGAAGTCTTCTGATGGGCTGCCAAGACCCTACATTTCCCTGGGGACTGTCTGGTGATATCCTTTTCTCTGTCCCCATGGCAATGTGCTTTTTACAGTGATTTCTCGCACGACTGCTAGGATCTCGTCTCTCTGGCCTCTGCGCGGGCAGTGTTTCTGGCTGCTTCCATTTCCAGCAAAGGACAGAAAGGACTACGCAAAGGGCTGAGACATCTTCTCATTTCCGCTGCCTGATGCTGCCAGGGCTGTAGACATGAAGAAAATTCAACTCTGGGTAAATGATACTACTTGAGGCCTGAGGTAAGTGAGCAATATGCCAAGTCACTGCCCCCACCACAGGCCAGGAGCCCATAAAAGTATGCATAGAAACAGCAAACACCACGATGTCTCAGTCTTCTAGGAATAAAGAAGTGTGAGGGTTCTGTTCATTCCCCATCCAGATCCTGTTCACCGGGCAGGTGCCCATCCCTAGCTCCTGTGGGTGTGGAAGCATTGGCTTCTAGAGGCTTTTCACTGCCCTCTTCTCCAATAAATTGGCTTCTTCCAAAAGGGAGGCCCCGTTTTTACGCCAGGAAGCAGCCCATGAGCAATGACCTAGGGGTCAAACCACTTCCGTGCAATTTACACTGCAGACCCCACCCGCCACCCACCCACTCCATGGGCTAAGTCTGAAGCTCAACACCAGCTGGAACTACAGCCTTATTCGGCTCCTTCCCCTGCTCCATCCTGCTTCTCTCATTCCATTGATCCTGAGAGCATGCCCTCAACACCTCCCAAGAGCTGGGGTCCCTGTTGCAGGGGACTTTGAGGAGCTCCTCTAAGAGACAGTTATCCTCCCACCATCAGCATCATTGCTGTTTACTGAGCTCCCACTATGTATCTGCCACTTTGCCAAAGCTCTTGAGAATGATCAGATATAACCCCCACAACAATCATATGAGGGGGATGGTCATTAGCCCCATTTTACAGACGATGAAATAAAGGCTAAGACAGGTGAATCCACTTGCCCAACATCATAGAGCTTATAGGTGTGGAATCAACACAGCTGCTTGAGCTGGAATGGGGCTATACACCCTGAGAGAACAGGACAGAACATCCCGGAGCCTCATACAGTGTCCAGATTCTCACTACAGAACTCTTCATCATATCTCACCTGTTAGCCTCTGGTCAGAATTATATCTTTAAGGACAAACAATATAATAATCTCACATTCAGAAACACACACACACACACACACACACACACATCAAGATGGATCTTTCATTTCAAACCACCCAAGAGAAATCCAAACCACTCTGTAGTTTCCTTAATCCCCAACCATGGATTCCTGGATCATATCACACATACTTGAATGACTTTATTACTATCAATTATTGTTCCTCATAGAGAACAAGCAAGACAAAACCATTCTGATTTTGGGGACGGTCCAAGAGCTAGTGTTCTTAGGAGGAAGTCCAACCTTTGGGGTGAGCACAGTGAGATTAGTGGGTATGATCTTCAGGGATTACAGGTTTACTCTGTCTCATCCTGCCCAGCTACTCTCCCCCACAGTCTCCACTTGCATCAGTATTTTGCTAAGATTTTTGGAGTGCTTTGTGTATGCCAGGCCCTATGTCAAATGCTTTATCTGAGGTATCTCTTCTAATCCAGGCTGGGTGTGGTGGCTCACAACCTGTAATCCTAGCATTTTGGGAGGCCAAGGCAAAAGGATAGCTTGAGGCCAGGAGTTCCAGACCAGCCTGGGCAACATGGTAAAACCCGGTCCCTACAAAAAGTACAAAAATTAGCCAGGTGTGGTAGTGTACACCTGTGGTCCCAGCTACTTGGGAGGCTGAGGTGGGAGGATCTCTTGAGCCCAGAAGGTCGAGGCTGCAGTGAGCTGTGATTGAGTCACTGTACTGCAGCTGGGCAACAGAGCGAGACCCTCTCTCAGGGAAAAAAAATCTCGTTTAATCTTTACAACCACCTGCATGATGCACGTTACCATTTGATAGGTCAGAAATCTGAGGCTCAGAAAAGTCCAGTAACTTACCCAGGTTCACTGCTAGAAAATGCCAGAACCATTGCTGGCTTCTGGGCCTGAGTCCAAAGTCCCATCTCTTGCACTCTAGTGATCACGCCAGGGCCTTGCAGAGCCCCTCAGCAACTGACCTTGGAGCTTATCTAACACAACGGCCACAGGAAGCCAAAGAGATGGAGAGGACCCAGAATTCGGGTCCATGCAGAAACGTGAAACTAAACCAAAAATCTTAGCCTGAGAAGTGTGTCCTCTGCATCCCCATTGCAGAAATATAGAGAAGAAATCAACAGAGCTGGGGCTCACAAACTAGCCAGCTATTTCCATATGAAGAGAAGAAACTGATGGGACCAAGGCTTTTTAAATTTTTTTTTTCTTTTTCTGGAAGGCCATTGGTGGGTGTTTCCACCCTTGCTGGTGATAAAGTGTTCCCTTAATTATCAGTGTCGGGCTGAGTACGGAAAGCTATTTTCCTCTGCTATTGTCACAAGGAAATGAAAGGCGTGAGACTCCCAGGCGGCTCTCATTTGGGGGCCGCGGGTGGCCGCAGAGAGGCTGCCTTTTGAGGGGGGGTGGGTATGTGTCGTGATCAAGCTGCTGCAGTAACTATCCAAGCTCAGATATTCCTTTTGTGTCTCTGTTACTATCACCATTAAACAGTCGGCACCCTGACACAGCCCTGTCCCTCTCCTTGCCTACCCCCTGAAGATACATTCCTCTTCAAAAAACCCTGATGGAAGGAAAGCAAGGGGGTATATTTTTTTCTGCTTCTGACCTTCAGTTCAAGTCCTCAGAACATTCCAAGGTCTTAGCCTCATGGTTCAGATATCCCTGCCCCGAGGCTGGTCCTCACGGGCTGCAGCCGAGACGTTCTGTACAGAAGGACATAGGCTTTTCTCTTATCCCACATCACGCCTGTAAACCTTCAGTGACTTCCCACTGCTGTCTCAAAAGGAGCTACACATCTGTGTTAAGCTTTTATTTTACTTTGAGACAGGGTCTTGCTCTGTCGCCCAGGCTGGAGTGCAGTGGTGCAATCTCGGCTCACTGCAACCTCCACCACCTGGGTTCAAGCGATTCTCATGCCTAAGCCTCCAGGGTAGCTGGGATTACAGGCATGTGACACTATGCCTGGTTGATTTTCATAATTTCAGTAGAGATGGGTTTTCACCATGTTGGCCAGGCTGGTCTCGCACTCCTGACCTCAGGTGATTTCACCCGCCTCAGTATCCCAAAGTGCCAGGATTACAGGCGTGAGCCACTGCACCCGGCCTGCATCAAGCCTTTAAGGCCACTGTGATCAAGACCCTAGAGGCCCAAAGGGTGGTGCTAAAGAGACTTGAGCTGGGAATCAGCACACCTGGCTAGAAATCTTAACTATGTAACCTCAGACAAGTCTCTCCATCTCTCTGAGCCTCTCTGTTTCTGTATTAGTTATCAATTGCTGCATTTTAAAATCACCTCAAAAGTTAGAGGCCTAAAACAACACACAGTTACTATCTTACCATGTCTGTGAGTCAGGAATCCAGGCATGGCTTCCCTGAGTCCTTGGCCCAGGTTCTGTCACTAGCTGCAATCAAGGTGTCAGCCTGGGACATGGTCTTATCTGAAGGCTCAACTGGGAAAGGGATCCACATCAAAGCTCATTCCTGTGGTCTTGGCAGGATTCAGGTCCCAGGATTCAGGTCCCTTCAGGTCCCTGTCGGACTAAGGGCCTCGCTTTCTTGCTGACAGTTGGCAGGAGATGCCCTCAGTTCCTTGCCACATGGGTCTCTCCTGCTTGCTTCATCAGAGCAGCCACAGCAGAAAAGCCAGAGAGACTGTGCCAGAGGAGCATCACTTACGTGATCAGGTTATAAAGGAAATCAGTCTTTATGACTTTATCATCGAAGTGACATCTCATAACTTCTGCCATCTTCCATTTGTTAGGAGCAAGTCACTAGGCCCAGCCCACACTCAAGCAAAGGGAATTATATAAGGCACACACAAGGAGAGAGGGTCCTTCAGGGCCATGTCAGAAGAAGCTGCCAGAAGCTGCCCACCCATTTCCTTCTCCATGAAACACAGACGATACAAAGGTTGTTACAGAACTGCATGAGGTGGAGTATGTACACTGCTTCACACAGTACCCGTATGTTACAAATATTCCATAAGTGGTTCTCTGACTTCTGTAGAGCAGTGTTTTTCCCAACCTTCTTTCATGATAACCCCCACCCTAAAACGCCTTCTAGATGGGTTTTGCCAATTGTCCCTCTCTCCCTCATGAAATCTTTTTAAAATTTTTTTATTTAATTTTTGTGAGTCCATAGTAGGTGTATACATCTAGGGGATATATGAGATGTTTTGATACAGGCCTGCAATGCATTAGACACACATCATGGAGAATGGACTGTCCAGCCCCTCAAGTATTTACCCTTTGTGTTACAACTAATCCAATTATACTTTTGAGTTATTTTTTGTATATGATTACATTACTATTGACAATTATTGACTGCTGTGTTAGCAAATACTAGGTCTTATTTTTTATATTTTCTAACTTTCTAACTGTATGCAGAATTGCATGTGTATGTGTACACACACAAGCACACCACATGCAACAAACATGCACACATACACACAACTCACATAGCCACACTGTCTTCCTCTGATGCCGCGTGCTTTCTTCCATGTCTAGGCTTCCACTGGCTGGCTTCTTGCCGCCCAGAACCACTTATTATCCTTACTCATCTGATGAACTCCTGGTCATGCATAAAAACTCAGTTGAGGCTGGGCATGGTGGTTCACGCCTGTAATCCCAGCACTTTGGGAGGCCGAGGTGGGTAGATCACGAGGTCAGGAGATCGAGACCATCCTAGCTAACACAGTGAAACCCCATCTCTAGAAAAAATACAAATATATATATATATATATATATTAGTCGGGCATGGTGGCGGGCGCCTCTAGTCCCAGCTAGTCGGGAGGCTAAGGCAGGAGAACAGCGTGAACCTGGGAAGCGGAGCTTACAGTGAGCAGAGATTGCCCCACTGCACTCCAGCCTGGGCAACAGAGCAAAACTCCACCTCAAAAAAGAAAACTCAGTTGAAGAATCAGGGTAGCAGGCAGCTCTAGGGTGTCCCTCAATGGTCCCTGCCCCATTAGCATTCACACCTTTGTGCAAGCCCCATCCCTTGAGTGTGAGCTGGACCTACCAACTCACTTCTAACAAATAGAATATAGTGAAAGTGATGGGATGTCTGTTTGAGGTAAGGTTACCTAACTCTGCTGGGTCCATGTTGCTCACCCCATCTTGCTCAATCTCACTCGGTTTGTTGGAAGCTGGTGCCCACAGGAGCTGAATCCTGACAATAACCACGAGAAAGTTTGGAAGTGGATCCTCCTCTGCCAGCCAGGCTTTCAGGTGAGACCTCAGTCTTCACTGCAGCCTTTTGAGGGGTAAGGTAGGGCACCCAAGGAAGCCTGGAATCTTGACCCACAGAAACCGTGAAATGACAAATGTGTGTTGTTTTAAGTCGCTAAGTTTTGAGTAATTCATTACACAGCAACAGATAATACAATCGGCTTCTTTAGGAAGACCCTCCTGATAAAACCATTTAGGAACAGACATACAGAGGCAAGCACACACTCATCTAAACACACACACTCACATACATGCGTTCACATGTATACACACACACACAAGCATCAAGCACCCTCATTCTGTGATGACTTGACTTTGGAAAGAATCACACTTTCTCGTCGCTGCATTTTCACCTCCTGGTCTCCCCACTGTGATTCCTTGAGGTTGGGGACTGTGTCCATGTCCCCATCGTTGGATACCTGATCCTTACAGGTATCAAAACATTTTCAGTGCATGAACATTCCTCAAGCTCTCCTTCAGAAATGAGGATCAAGGACTCGTTCTGCTTCTGGGGTTGGCTGTGTCTCCTTGCCTCTTTTTCACAAGCAGAGAGATTCCTTTCAAACGCCCCTTTTCTATCGCTGCTTCTCCTGATGACAGGAAATGACTTACCTTTCATTCCTGGAAAACAGCCTGCAGGTTTCCTCACAGAGAGTAATGAGACCAAGAAGACAAGAGCATTTGCTGGGCACCAGCTGCGTGCTTAGAACGCCAGGAAGGGAAAGAGCGCAGCTCTTGAAAAGGGTGTCGACCTCGCTGGGAGTCACAGGCACTACCAGGCGGTTTATGATGGTGTGACAAAGCGAACAGTTCAGACAGCCAGCAAGGCAAGCGCAGGATGCTCGGAGCCTGACTGTGTGAGCTTGGAACCAGCGCTGCCACTTGACAGCAAGGTAACTTGGGGAAAGTTACTCAACCTCTCTGTGTCTGTTTCTTCTGCTATAAAATATGAAAAACTGTAGCTTGTGCCTCTCAGGGCTTCTGTGAGGATTCGAAAAGCAGCACATGTGCATCTCTAAAATGGAACTCAATAAAGAGTAAGTATTATTTATTATTATTGCCATTATTAAGTCCAGAAAAGAAAGAGAAAAGAATGGGTGGTAGTAAGCAGGGAAGGCATCCTGGAAGAGGTGGAACTGAGGCAAGAGTAACTGGATGGATGACATCAATGAAGCAGACGCTATCGAGGGCAATACCTCTGGTGGCAGAAACCGCACAAACTGTTTGAATGGGAGAATGAGCATCAGGTTGCCAATACTAACAACTCAAGGAGGGAACAGTGGAGCTTGAATGTTACTCTCGCAAGTCAGCTCAGACCAGACAAAGAAAGCTGGAGCCCAGTTCAGCTGTGGGGTCCGTGTTCCTGCCTCCTGATGGGTAGGAAGTGGGAAAGTGAGGGGAAATGGTCCCCCCTGTTCTGGGGAGAGCCACTGGGGCGCGGCAAAAGCCATGGAAGACTGACATTGTGGGAGACAGTGGACTTGGCACCGAAGACTAAACCCCTTGTAAAGCGAAAATAAACGTGGTAATTCAGACTATCGTTGACCCAATAGCATTGATGTGGTCAGTGTTTACCTTAGAGAAATACTCACCTGTGTGCACATGGAGACAAGTCCAAAGACAGTCACTGCAGCATTGGTTGTAAGTGAAGCCCAGTGAAATGAAATACTGTACAGTATCAGACAACAATATAAAAAGAAGGAGGTGAGTTAAACAATATGGCATCTCCCCAGCAGATTAAACATAGAATTACCATATGTTCCAGCAACCCCACTTCTGGGTCTATACCCAAAATATTCGGAAGCAGGGTCTCAAATAGATATGTGTACACATGTTCACAGTAGCATTATTCACAATAGCCAAAAAGTGAAAGCAACCTGCCAATGAGTGAACGGATAAACAAAATGTGGAAAATACTTAGAATGGAATATGATTCAGCCTCGAAAAGGAAGGGAATTCGGACACATGCTGACATGGCTGAACCTTGAGGACATTATGCTAAGTGAAATAAGCCAGTCACAAAAAGAAAAATATGGTACGATTCCACTTCTATGGGGTTCCTAGAGTAGTCAACATCAGAGACAGAAAGTAGAAGCGTGGTTGTCAGGGCCTAGGGGCAGGGAAGGTAGAAAGTTGTTGATTAATGGGTACGATGTTTCAGTTTAGGGAGATGAAAAAGCTCTGGAGATGGATGGTGAGATGGTTGCATAACAACGTGAAGGTCCTTAATGCCAGTGAACTGTGCACTTAAAAATGATCAAAATGGGTCAGGCACGGTGGCTCATGCCTGTAATCCCAGCACTTTGGGAGGCCTAGGTGGGCGGATCACTTGAGGTCAGAAGTTTGAGACCAGCCTGGGCAACATGGTGAAAACTTGTCTCTACTAAAAATGCAAAAATTAGCTGGGTATGGTGGCTGGTGCCTGTACCCCAGCTATTCGGGAGGCTGAGACAGGAGAATTGCTTGAACCTGGGTGGCAAAAGTTGCAGTGAGCCGAGATTGCGCCATTGCACTCCAGCCTGGGTGACAGAGCAAGTAAAAAAAAAAAAAAAAAAAAACCAAAGATCAAAATGGTAAATGTTATGTTATGTCTAGTTCACCACCACCACACAACAAAAAGAGTGATATGGGTCTGCATGTGTTAACATAATTTTTTTCAAAAAGAGGGCTGGGCACAGTGGCTCACACGTGTAATCCCAGCACTTTGGGAGGCCGAGGCGGGTGGATCCCTTTCCTCATCTGTAAAAAGGAAATAATAACACAGCTATCTCATGAGCTGCTGGGGATGTTAAATGAGTTCAAACCCATAAAGGCTTTAAAACAGTGCCAGGCACATAATCCCTTAATAAATATTAGCTATTATTGTTATTATTAGCCTGAGTCCTAAATAATTGGAAGAATTTTAAAAAGATGTTTCAGGAGATGGGGTTTGCTTGGAACAGGGACAGGCAATGTAGGTCCCCAAATGCCAGGCTTGCAGAGGGCATCCAAGTGAATTGTGACTGGAGGGCTTATTCCTCTGGGGTAGCAGGAAGACCTTTTTCTAAACAGTGTCATCCTGGATTCAGATCCCTAATTCATTTCACCTCTCTTCTCAGGACAACTGACAATGAGAATGTCTGTTTCTTCAGATCTTACTCCTACCCATCTCGGCTTCAACTGGCAGTCACAAAATAATCCAAAGTTGATATGTTTTCCAAAGTCTGAGTAATTCAGGTTTATGTTTATTCAAGGGCAAGCTATTATACATATATTCTTGAGTTCCTTCTCTCCAACCTAATTCATCATCCTTACACACTGGCACTTCTTTCACCCCCAAGACCCTCTAATGGGGCTTAATTGTGTTTACCTTGCCTTTCCCCAGCTTCTTATCTGCAAGGCTCCTTGCTTCCCTGAATGTATAAACAAGCCTGATAAATCCAGCTGGACGAAGGCAAGCGCTGAAAAAGAGGCCAAGGTAGGGTTAAATCGACACAAGTAGGAAACAGGGTGGAACAATATGGCTTCACATCCTGTCTCAGTCCCTAACCAGCATGACGGCGGTTCATTCAACAGTGGATTTTGGGGGTAGGTATCAGGCCAGGTGTCAACAGCATTAAACGAGAGACCACTTGCCCATTCAGTGAAATCTCACACAAAACTCCAGATCTCAGGCTTCTCTTGGAGAAATATGGGCTGTGGCGATGCTGGGCTGTGTTCTCTCCTGGCAACAATTGGCTGAGCCTAGTGGCAGCTTCTTCCCTCCCATTTTGTTCAGGGGAAGCATGACCTCTCTAGTCATCCATAGCTCCCTACTGTGTCTCAGCCAGACCCTTTTCCTACTCTCGTTCCCTATCATCATTCCAACTAATCACCCCTCTAATCACAACAAGATATGCAGAAGTAAATCACAAGTGCTATCTATACCCGGGAAGCTTGGAGACTAGCTGGAGAAACTCTCAGAGATCCACTAATAATGATAATCACACGGTGTAGCAGGTGAAAAGATTCATCAAAACTAGGACAAGAATGAGGAGTCCAGGAGTCTTCCTGCAGGACATGACTATTAAGCTCAACCTTGAAGACCGGTAAGATTGACAGAAGAGTATCCCGGGGGAAGAAATGACAAGGACAAAGGCAAAAAATAAGAAAGTGGGGCTGTGTTCAGAGAACGGTGTGCATGTTCAGTCAGCAGCCAGGTGCAAAAGGTATAAGGAAGGAAGGTCAGAAACATATTGTGGATAACCTAAAATACAAAACTGAGCTCAGACTTTTTTCCAAAAGGAAATACTAGCGACGGAGTCTGTGTTGCAATTTAAGGAGAAGGATCTGACAATATCGTGCAGAATGCATTTGGTTCAGGGGTAGGAGGCATCGTCTGGGAAGCAATTGCAATAATCCAGGCAGCACATTCAGGAGAAGCTATAGTAACAGAGAGAAACAACCCTCAAATCCCAGGAAAATCTTCTAAACCGGGACGTTGTGCCAAAGTCAGCCAACAATGAATAGGGAGGCCCTCCTCAGTCTCCAAAGGAGATGGTGCCTCCAGCCCTGATTCCATGGGTGAAGGAGCCTTCTAACTTCAAAGCCTTCTGAAATCCAATTTTCTAGCTCCTCTAGGCATTGGAGAAACAGCTGGCCCACTGCTGGATGAACACATCTGCACCAACCCTGGCCCCCACAGGTCCAAAGAGAGCTCGTCCATCAAACTTCCCCAGAAAGACTCTTTCCTTTATGGTAACCAACACGTTTCTAGTCTGTAACCGTAAAGCAAAGTCAAAGTCATATTTTCTTCAATATTTGAAGTACAGTGGCCCTTAGCCATCAGCTGCCCATATTAGAAGGGAGTTCAGTAATTTCCCAGGGGACCCTTTCCACATTCTTTTATTTTCCCTTGTGATAAATACATATAACATAAAATTTACCATCTGACCCATTTTTAAGTTTACAGTTCACTGCTGCTAAGCATAGTCACATTGTTGTCACCACCATCTATGTCTAAAATTCTTTTCATCTTGCAAAACTGGAACTCTATAGCCATTAAACAACTCCCGATACCTCTCTCCACCCAGCCCCTGGCAACCACCTTTCTACCTTCTGTGTCTAGGAATTTGACTACTCTGGGTGCTCATGTAAGTAGACTCATATAGTATTTGTTATCTTTTGTTTATTTCACTTAGCATAATGTCCTCAAGTTTCATCCGCATTGTGGCATGTGTCAGGATTTCTTTCTTTCTTAAGGCTGAATAATATTCCATGGTGTGTATATATCACATTTTGTTTATTCATTCATTGGTCAATGGACATTTGAGTTGCTTCCACGCTTTGACTACTGAGAATAATGCTGCTATGAATGTTGGTGTATTAATATCTGCTCAAATTCCTGATTTTATTTCTTTTGGCTGTATATCCAGAAGTGGGAATGTTTGGTCATATAATTCTATGTGTAATTTTTTGAGGAACCACCAAGGCAGTTCCACCATTTAAAATTTCCACCAACATTGCACAAGGGTTCCAATTTCCCCACATCCTCACCAACACTTGTTATTATTATTTATTTAATAGCAGCCATCCTAATGGATAGTAGTGATATCTTATTGTGGTTTTGATTTTCATTTCCCTGAGGATTAGTGACATTGAGCATCTTTTTATGTGCTTGTTGGCCATTCGTGTATCTTCTTCGCAAAAATGTCTATTCAAGTCCTTTTTCCATTATTTAAACCAGGTTGGTTGTTCACTTGTTGTTGAATGGTAGAAGTTATTTATATAGTGTGGCTCCTAACCCCTTATCAGATGAGTTGCAAATATTTTCTTCCATTCTGTAGTTGCCTGACCCCTCACATTCTTAAGGACTACCACCTCCAAATTGTTTATATTGACTCGTAAATCTTACCTATCTTCAAACCACCCTTTTCTAAACAGTGTCATTCTGGATTCAGCTCCCTAACTCATTTCAACTCTCTTCCCAGGACAACTGACAATGAGAATGTCTATTTCTTCAGATCTTACTCCTACATATCACGGCTTCAACTGATAATCACAAAATAATCAAACTTGATACGCTTCCCAAAGTCTGAGTAATTCAGGTTTATGTTTATTCAAAGGCAAGTTATTATACATCTGTTTTTGAAGTTGTAACTGTGTGTTAGATATGAGGCAAGGAGGGTGAACCTTTTGTCAGTGATTTGAAAAGTGTTGAACTCTTCACTGACTTTTGCAAGAAAGTGACCATTAAGAGTTTTCCAGAACAAGAAAAAGAAAACAGTTTATGGCTGAATGCAGTGGCTCATGCCTGTAATCCCAACAGTTTGGGAGGCAGAGGCAGGCAGAACACCTGAAGTCAGGAGTTCAAGACCAGCCTGACCAATATGGCAAAACCTCATCTCTACTAAAAAACAAAAATTAGCCAGGTGTGCCGACACACACCTGTAGTCCTAGCTACTCAGGAGGCTGAGGCAGGAGAATCACTTGAGCCCAGGAGGTGGAGGTTGCAGTGAGCCGAGATTGCGCCACTGCACTCCAGAAACAGTTTATAACTTCGGACATAAACAGGTTGCTTCAGTCACATTTATTTTTCAGTAAGTCCACAATCTACAAAAGTTAAGTATATATGAATACCAATTGCAGAGTAAATCACTGTTGAAAAGCATTACTGGATTCCTACACTCACAGTGAAATATCTTGGGGATTATAATAGAGAAATGTTTCATAAACTTGAGGAGAAAAATATTGTTAACCAGAAACCCACACTATATTTCATAGTGATTTTCTTCTAAATATGATGAACTGTTGAGGAATAACTGGGTATAATTTACACATTATTTATGTCAAACTTCTCTCTCTTTAGACCCATTGCAGCGTTTATGAATCTTAGCAGGTTTTCCAACTTTAACTTTTTTCACTATTATTATTCTCTTTAGAGTTTCTCTAAGTGCAGTATAGATACAACCCGTGATGTGTAAGATGATTTTAGATGGTACACAATGAATATTTTGTTTTAATCTAATGACATTCAAGTCTTTGATTGCATTTATGTTTTGGCTATTTTTACTTATGCCATGTGGTACTGCTTTTCTGTTTACCATAATGATACCAACTTTCTTTTTAAAGTAAATCTATTAACCAAAAAAAAAAAGTTGGTTTAAAGAAAAACTAAGAATAGGGCCGGGCGCGGTGGCTCAAGCCTGTAATCCCAGCACTTTGGGAGGCCGAGATGGGCAGATCACGAGGTCAGGAGATCGAGAGCATCCTGGCTAACCCGGTGAAACCCCGTCTCTACTAAAAAAAATACAAAAAAACTAGCCGGGCAAGGTGGCGGGCGCCTGTAGTCCCAGCTACTGGGGAGGCTGAGGCAGGAGAATGGCATAAACCCAGGAGGTGGAGCTTGCAGTGAGCCAAGATCCGACCACTGCACTCTAGCCTGGGCGACAGAGCAAGACTCTGTCTCAAAAAAAAAAAAAAAGAAAAGAAAAACTAAGAATAGTACAGGTGGGCCAGGCACAGTGGTTCACGCCTGTAATCCTAGCACTTTGGGAGGTCGAGGCAGGTGGATCACCTGAGGTCAGGAGTTCAAGACCAGCCTGGCCAATATGGTAAAAACCCCATCTCTACTAAAAATACAAAAATTAGCCAGGCGTGGTGGCCCACATCTACAGTCCCAGCTATTTGGGAGGCTGAGGCAGGAGAATCACTTGAACCCAGGAGATAGAGGTTGCAATGAGCCAAGATTGCACCAGTACACTCCAGCCTAGGCGACAAGAGCAAAACTCCATCTCAAAAAAAAAAAGAATAGTACAGGTATTTGTGGAGGAAAAAGCAGCACCATCTTGGAAGCTAGTCTACCATGTTGGTTTCTGATTAACCCCAACTCTGAGAAGGCATCTAAGATTTCCAATTGATTTATTGTTCCTTGTATAAGAGCTGGTACTTACCGTAAATCCTGCCCTTAAGTCAGACAACCTTGATGTTATCTTACTTCAACTATCCCACACATTCCTTCTGAACCACGCCTCCTCTGTGGTGTAAGAAGCCCTGGGTCTGGGGAGTAATGATATGGGGATCCACCATCTTGTTTCACTGCTGCCCAGCACACCAGCATGACTTCTGTTTGTAGGCTCTTATTAAATGTTTCTTTCTAAGTAACTGGATTTGTCACCCTCCTTCTTTGGCCTCTCAACTTCTTCAGACATTGAGATAGGTTTGCATAGGCCTGCTCACTGTAAAACAGTACTGTGCAATGGCTTGCACTTGGTAAATGACTACGATAAATATAAAGACAGTTGTAGACAACTAAAATTTGCAAAATTCTTCTCGCAAATAGAAGAAAAATTTTATGGGACCTAATAGACAACTGCCTGTTAAAATTAGAGGGTATTGTTTCCCTATAATTTTATTCTTTTAAAATGATTCCCTATCATTTCCAGTATCTTAGCATGGCAGGCTCTAATACATATTTGTTAGATAATTGAGTGAATAATCAATCGGTAGAAGAAACTTACCATAAGACCCACATTATTTTTCCTGATTAATTCAGTTCATAGGGGCAGTACAAAAGCATCTACAATACATCATTGAATATTTCTTATATGCCAGGCTCTTGGTCAAATGTTTTTCATGTATCATATCATTAAATGTCCACAACTTTATGCAAGAGTAAGACAAAGAGAGATTAAGTCACCCGCCTAGGTGTATTAAGTAATGGTCTAAAGACATGTTTGGCTTATTTATTTAATGAGAGGGCTAGAAGTGGATGATTACAGAGCTCATTCAATGGCTCATCGAGGTCAGGCATGTCTACAACTGTTATTCTTCTGATTTGCCTCATGGTCTCAAGGTGGCTGCCACAACCCCACACACCACATCCCCACATAAGTGCCTTCAGTAAGGAGGCTATAGGACTTGACACCAGCCAGCTCTCCTCTCCAGAACACCTCAGCCAGGGAACAGTCTCTTTCCTAGAAGGCCCTGACACATTTCCCTTGACATCTCACTCACCAGAGCTGCATCATGTGGCAACTCCTAGCTGCAAAGGAAGCTGGAGGAGCCAGTGTCTAACACCGGGTGTGGCATGGTTGGCTTAGACCAGGTACTTTTCTTCTCTAAGGCTGGTGAAAGACCAACCCCTTTGAAGGGTGCCTTGCCCTTCATCACAAGAATGGAAAGAGGACATTACATTCAGGAGAACATGAAGAGAGAGGTTCCCAGACTACAAAGTGATCAGAAGTCAAAAGACTGGGAAAATAGAGGCTTGGGAATTGCTAAGGGCAGGGCTTCCCAGCCTTGGCACTCCTGACATTTGGAGCAGGATAATTGTTTGTTTTATCGGGGGCTGTCCTATGCATTACAGGATGTTGAGCAGCATCCCTGACCTCCACCCACTAGATGTCAGGAGCACCTCTATCCAGTTGTGATAACCAAAAATATCTCCAGAAAAATGTCCTGGGGGACAAAATCGCCCCCAGTTGAGGACGACTGGCATAGGGTGATGCCGTGGGATGCCAAGCCTCAGAGAACATTCTGTACCCTGAACATGGAAGAGGAGCCAGGGCTTTCCTGGTGCTTTGGTATTGCTGGGACCCTGGCACACCCTTGGCAGTTGTGAAGGAAAATAGAGAGCCTTGTTAATGACTGAGATTGAACTGGCCACCATTGTGAAGTGAAAGAAAGTAACGAAGTGTGCTCCTTCTTTTTTCTCGCATGCCCAGCTGATATGGTTTGGCTGTGTCCCCACCCAAATCTCACCTTGAATTGTAATAATCCCCAGGTGTCAAGGGTGGGGCCAGGTGGAGATCATTGAATAATGGGGGTTGTTTGCCCCATACTGTTCTCGTGGTCGTAAATAAGTCTCACGAGATCTGATGGTTTTATAAATGGAAGTTCCCCTGCACAAGCTCTGTTGCCCACCGCCATGTGAGAAGTCCCTTTGCTCTTCCTTCTGCCATGATTGTGAAGCCTCCCTAGCCAGGTGAAACAGTGAGTTCATTAAACTTCTTTCTTTTATAAATTACCCAGTCTCGGGTATGCCTTTATTAGCAGTTTGAGAACATACTAATACACTAACTTATATAGACTAAGATTTATACCTGCTACAGAGACCCCTGAGAAGTCAATGTGAGGTAAACATTCACTGAGCCAATTGCGGGGACACCACAATATACCACTGGAAGGCTTGATGTTTCCCAGCCAGTCTGTTTATAGTCTTTGACAACCACAGATGTCCCATGCGCAAGGCTGGTCACATCAGCGCATGGTTACTCTGTCTGCCTGTCAGATTGGCCCAAGCAGCTCTGCTTACTTGGATTACCAGGACCAGTGTCCAGGACCCAAATTATGAATCTGGGTTCAAGCAGTATGGCTGGATGCAGAACCGTGTGAGGACAAGTTTGGGCTGGGCTCATCACATTGTAGCATGACATTTATAATAATGTAAGTAATTAATGTTGCATGACTGTATTGGATGGGGAGGTGGGTTGAGTTCTTCCTTTTTGTCAATGATTTGAGAAGCATTAAAATCTTGAGCTGAATTTTGCAGGAAACTACAGCAGTAAGAGTTTTCCAGAACAAGAAGGAGGCCAGGCGCAGTGGCTCATACCTATACCCCCAGCACTTTGGGAGGTTGAGGTGGGAGGCTCCCTTGAGCCTAGGAGTTCGAGATCAGCCTGGGCAACTTCGCAAAACTCTGTCTCTACAAAAATTAGCCAGGCATGGTAGTGCGCACCTGTAGTCCCAGCTACGGGGGAGGCTGGGGCAGGAGAATTCCCTGACCCCAGGAGTTTGAGGCTAAAGTGGGCTGTGATCGTGCCACTGCACTTCAGCCTGGGAGACAGAGCAAGACCCTGTCTCAAACAGGAGGGGAAAAAAAAGGAGAAAACAAGTTATAGCTTTGGATATAAACAGGTTAGTTCAGGAGCGTTTATTTTCAGGAAATGCACAACTCGTAAAAGTTAAGTACAATTATATGTCGCTTAACAGAGAGGATACATTTTGAGAAATGCATGATTAGGCAATTTCATCATTGTGTGAACATCATAGTGTACTTTCACAAACCTGGATGGCATAGCCCACTACACGCCTAGGCTATATGGTATAACCTAGGCTACAAACCTGTACGGCATGTTGCTATACTGAATACCACAGACAATTGTAGCACAATGGTAAGTATTTGTGTATATAAATACAAATTACAGTAAAAATATGGTATAAAAGATTTTTTAAATAGTTACTCTGGGCCAGGCACGTTGGCTCACACCTGTAATCTCAGCACTTTGGGAGGCCGAGGCAGGTGGATCATGAGGTCAGGAGTTCAAGACCAGCCTGGCCAACATGATGAAACCCCATCTCTACTAAAAATACAAAATTAGCCAGTTGTGGTGGTGTGTGCCTGTAGTCCCAGCTACTTGGGAGGCTGAGGCAGGAGAATCACTTAACCCTGGGAGGCAGAGGTTGCAGTGAGCTGAGATGGCGCCACTGCACTCCAGCCTGGGTGACGGAGTGAGACTCCATCTCAAAAAAACAAAAGTTAATCTGTGTGGAACAGTTAACCATGAATGGAGCTCTGGATGAGTCAATGAGTGAGTGGTAAGTGAATGTGAAGGCCTAGGACATGACTGTACTCTACTATAGATTCATAAACGCTGCACATTTGGGCTACTTTAAATTTATATGAAGTTTTTGTGCTATGACATTAGAACAGCTACAATGTCACTGGGTGATAGGAATTTTTCAGCTCTATTATAATCTTATGGGACCACCATTGTATATGTGGTTCATCACTGACAGAAACATCCCTAGGCAGCACATGACTATAAATATAAATGCCAAAAGTACAGTATATGATGGCTGAAAGGCATTACTATCACTAATAATTAACATATTTTTTTTCTTTTTTGAGGTGGAGTTTCACTCTTGCTGCCCAGGCTAGAGTGCAATGATGCAATCTTGGCTCACTGCAACCTCTGCCTCCTGGGTTCAAGTGATTCTCCTGCCTCAGCCTCCCAAGTAGCTAGGACTACAGGCTTATGCCACCATGCCTGGCTAATTTTGTATTTTTAGTAGAGATAGGGTTTCACTATGTTGGTCAGGCTGGTCTTGAACTCCTGACCTTAGGTGATTCGCCCGCCTCGACCTCCCAAAGTGCTAGGATTATAGGTGTGAGCTACTGCGCCTGGCCTATTATTATTACTTCTTATGTTGTAATACTAGAAAAGGAACATGAGGATCCTGGTTTATGGAGCATTTCCTTGATCTTGCCTGGGCTGGTTGGGGGTCCAGGCCAGCCTGAGCCACATGGAATTACTCCAGGTGTATCCAGTTATGATCTTTGTGGAGATGAGTGCAGCCAGGAAAATTTCCAGCTTCATTTTCGGGGCCTCTTAGCAGATCTCAGGGTCTCCCTTGGGTCTTCAGAGGAGTTAGGAGGCTGGCAAAGCATTCAGAGGAAGCCCAGGAGCAAGCCCAGGGCACCCAGCCAGCCCTGAGTCTGCTGAGAGGTGGAGCCCAGTCCAGACCACCAGGGCCAGCTTCAGGGGCAGGCAGCCTGTGCAGTCCCATGGGTCCCCGGGCTCAGAAGGGCCCTGTGCTTGCTTGAATGCTCTGCTGTTGCCACCTTGAAATTCTTAATATTTCTTTAACAAAGGGCCCCACATTTTCATTTTGCATTGGGCCCTGCAAACTACACAGCTGGTTCTGACCACCGCTCACCACAAGGGGCAATGTCCTTTGTGAGGAAAGGTTCAGTTCACTGGCCTCCAGGTGAAATCAGGGATGTGGTCTCCAGAGTCACCAGCAGACAGCAAGGCAGGTGAGCATCTGGCTTGGGAGGCAATTTGCCTAGCCTCATTTTCTACCTCTGCTACTCCGTAGTTCCATGGCTTTAAGCCATTATCTACCCTCTGTGCCTCAGTTTCCTTCTCTCTCTTTTTTTGGAAAGAGGGAAGGTCTCACTCTGTTGCTCAAGCAGGAGTGCAGTGGTGTGATCATAGCTCACTGCCACCTTGACCCCCCCGGGCTTATCCTACCATCTCAGCCTCCTGAGCAGCTGGGACTACAGGAATGTGCCACTAAGCTCGGCTAATTTTAAGATATTTTTATAGAGGTGGGGTCTTGCTATGTTGCTCAGGCTGGTCTCAAACTCCTGAGCTCAAGCAATCCCCAAAGAGCTCAGGTGAGATCAGGAAATGCTCCACAGGCAGGATGAGTAGCTGGGATTACAGGCATGAGCACCTGGCTCTGCTGAATGATTTTTTAAGCAGGCAGATGACACAGTCTGACTCAAGCTTTCAAAAGATCCCTTCCAGCTGCAGAGAGGAGAATGACTTGTAAGAGACAAGAGTAAGAGCAGGGAGCTCAGGTGAAAGGCTGCTACCTTCCTCCAGGCAGGACATGATGGTGCCTGGATCAGGGAGAGAGAGCAGTGGCGTGGTGAGAAGTCAGATTCAGGAATTATTCTGAAGGGAGCCCCAATGACTGGCTGATGGACTGGATGGAACGGGGCAGGGGACACAAGATAATTGAAGGATGAATCCTAGAATTTTAGGCTGAAAATATTAGGGTGAGAAAGATGTGAAGAAGCTGAGGCAAGTGTGATCTGGGGAGGGCAGTGGGGAGTCAGTGACACTTTGTGATATCTGCATAGAGTTCTTGAATAGGTAGCTAGTACAGAGTGTACTACAGAGTTAGTACAAAGGAGAATTGATGTCATAGATGTAAATTTAGGATTCACCCAAATATAGATGGTATTTCTAAGACTTGGGACTGAATATGATGAAGCACAGGCTCTATGTGGACAGGGGAGAGGAGAGGGCCAAGGACTGAACCCTGGTTGACTCCAACATTCAGAAGTCAAGAGGAAGAGGAGGGGCCAGCAACGATGGCCGAGGAGTGGGCAGGGAGGTACATGGAAAGCCAGGAGCATCTGCCATCCCCAGAATCAAGAAGAATGCACTCCAGTGACATGATTGATGGTCTCAAATGCTGCCAAGAGTTTGGATACATGGATAAGTGAGGATGGGCTGCTGGATTTAGCAAGATGGAGATTGTGATGATTGTTTTAGGCAGATTTGGTGGGGTGGTTCAAAAGACAGCTGTGAAGGAACCAGAAACACAGATGTGTGCAACTCAAGAGACGGGGCAGTCAGGAGAAGCACAGAACCAGCACGGTGGTTAGCGGGCAAAAGGGATGCTGGCAGAGGTTTTCCTTTTAACGTTGAAGGGGGAAAATACACAATACAGGAAGTGGAGAAGAGACAAATGCAGGAATAAAGTCCCCAAGGAGAAGGGATGAAGGCCAGTGCACAAGGAAGTTGGACTTAGGTGGAGGAGAGAGGAAAGGTGGAGTCTGTGGCATAGATGCAACTCTGCTGAGGAGGGGCAGGGACTTCCCTTCCGACTGCTCCTATTTTCTCAGAGAAATAAAGAGCAAGTCATCAGTTGAGAGTAAGGAGGGAGACAGTGTGTTGAAGATCGATGAAAGAGGAGAAAATGCAAGACAGCAGTCCCTGGGTGGAAGGAAAATTGGGGGAAGGAGGAAGTGGAGGGGGACTGTCGGCAGCACTGAGGGTCCACTTGAATTGCGCGGGCCCAAATTTAAAAAGAGACCCATCGACCCGGTTGTGTGTTCTGCAGACACCCTTCAGCTTAGGCACAGTTATGAACAGCCGGATTTCATCAAGGTTTGGGTTTTGCTGGAAGAACTCAGAAGAAGGAGAAGGGTGCAGGAGAGTTGGTGCACGCAGAGGCATGGCTGTGGGTATGGAACTAGCATTGAAGACGGGCCCGCTTGGCACAGGCATCTCTGCCCTGGGGTTGTTACATCAGAAGCTGGGCTTACTTATTTCAAAGACTCATGAAAGCAGAAGGACTTGATCTCACTTCCCCTGGCCGGGACTAGTTCATCAGACCTGGCCTGTGTACTGGATTGAACAGAGTCCCCCAAAGAGAGAGATTTCAATGCCTTTGAATGTGACCTTATTGGAAACAAGGCCTTTGCAGATTTAACCAAGGTAAGAGAAGGAGTAGGGTGGGTCCTAACTCTAATGTCTTTGTGAGAGAAAGGAGAGGGAGATTTGGACACAGAGATACACAGAGGGGAGGTCATGTGAAGAAGGACACAGAGATGGGAGCGATGCTCACACAAGCCAAGGAGTCCCAGGAGCCCCCAGGAGCTGGAAAAAGTGAGGCAAGATTCTCTGCTAGAGACCTGGGAGGGTGCACAGCCCTGCTGACCCCTCATTTTTGAACCTCTGGCCCCCAGGGCTATGAGAGAATGTGCGTCTATTTTTTTGTTTTTGTTTTTGTTTTTTGAGACGGAGTCTAGCTCTGTCACCCAGGCTCCAGTGCGGTGGTGTGATCTCGGCTCACTGCAACCTCTGCCTCCCAGGTTCAAGCGATTCTCCTGCCTCAGCCTCCTGAGTAGCTGGGATTACAGGCGCCCACCACCATGCCCGGCTAATTTTTGTATTTTTTAGTAGAGACAGGGTTTCATTGCGTTGGCCAGGCTGGTCTGGAACTCCTGACCTTGTGATCCACCCGCTTCCGCCTCCCAAAGTGCTGGGATGACAAGCATGAGCCACTGTGCCTGGCCCTGTATATCTATTGTTTTACGCCACCCAATTTGTGGTGCTTTTTTTACTGTAGTCACAAGAAACTAATACAGCCTTCTAACAAGAGTATCTGCTACTCAATACATCCAACAAGTTTAGGAATTCAAAAGATTTTTTTCCTGTATGGCATCTGTTCTGAGGCCAAAAGAAAAATCATTCTAGTCTTATCTCTGGATATGTTGTTAATCCTTCATATGCTCTGGGTCCGGTACTTAATACTTGTTGCATTAACTTTCTTTATTTTTACTTTTACTTTTATCTTTAAAGGTAGAGACAGGGTCTCACTATGTTGCCCAGGCTGGTCTCGAACTCCTGGACCCAAGGAACCCTCCTGCCTCGACCTCCCAAAGTGCTGGGATTACAGGCATGAGCCATCATGCCCAGCCTACATGAACTTTCAGAATTATTAAACAGGAAAATTAATTAGCCACTGTGAAGTAACTCTATCATGCTGTCTTTTTAAAGGTGATACATGAAATTCTCTTATCCCTTTCTGTGGTTACATGAATATTGTCCCCCTCTCCCCCTTCCCCCTGTAGACTTTGAGCTTTGTGTGGGCAGGGACATATCTGCCTTGTTTAATTGTGTATTCCCAGGGTCTGGCACATAGTAGATGATCAATACGTGTGTCAAATAACTAAGAACCATGATGATAAAGGTGTGTAATTTACACTCCAGAGTGACATTCAAAGGAAATGTTTCCCATAGCCTGCAAAATCTTCAGCCTATACCCTAGAAAAATAGATCCTAACCAGGGGCAATTTTGCTCCCCAGGGAATTATCTTTTTCACTTTTTTTTTTTTTTTTTTTTTTTTTTTTGAGACAAGGTCTCACCAACACCCAGGCTGGGGTGCAGTAACACGAACTTGGCTCACTACAGCCTCAACCTCCTGGGCTTAAGCAATCCTCCCACCTCAGTCTCCCGAGTAACTGGGACTACAGGTGCACACCACCACTCCCAGCTTTTAATTTTATAAAAAATTAAAAATTTTTTATAGCTGTAAGGTCTCCCTATGTTGCCTAGGCTGGTCTTGAACTCCTGGCTTCAAGCAATCCTCTCGCCTTAGCCTCCCAATGTGCTGGGATTACAGGCGTGAGCCACCACACCCAGTCTTATTTTGTACTGGAGTCATTTTTGTTCGTTACTACTTGTGAGGTGAGTGCCATAGACATCTAATAGGTAGAGGCCAGGGATGCTGCTAAGCCCCCTGTAATGCACAGGACAGCCCCTCAAAATAATTATTCTCCCCCAAATGTCCAAAGTATCAAGGTTGAGAAACCCTGTCCTAAAAACACAAGGTGTTTGAATTGAAAGAAGCATCACGTACGGCAGCACAAGACTCATTTTACTAATGCATATGCCAAGGTAAAGACAAGGAAGGAACTTGTCCAAAGATATGGAACAGGGGATTGTGGGAGCTGAGACGAAGACTCAGGCCTCCTTTGCCCAGGCTGGAGTGCGGGCTGCTGACCCCCAGGCCAGAAATGAGGATGGATTCAAAACTGCCCGGTGGAGAAAAAGAGGGCCTCTTTCCCCACCCCCAATAACAAACAGGATTCTTGACTTGGTATCAAAGCCAGAGAGTGACAGCAGGCAAAGGCGGCTGGCTGAGAACCGCCTCTAACCCCTGCGCTTGGTACAATGCTCTGTACTCCGCATATGAATGCCAAATCACAGCAATTAGCCACGCGTTGTGCCCACCAGCCAACTTCATGCTGGGCTAGTGGCCCAGATTGCTAAAGAGACATGCCCGCTGCAGCTAAATGCCTTGGCAACCACAAGAAGTGTTCTCTGCTCTCCTTGGAGCCAGGACCACGGGGCTTCGGCTGCGGGGTATCGTGTACCTGCTATAGAACGGCGTATGAGCTCCCAACAAAGAAAAGAGGGCCTGCAGTTTCCCCCACACTCTTCCTACAGCTTCTCAGGAAGCATTCGGCCCTGCCCACCACCCACCCATCTGTCCTCCCTCGCCCCAGGAGAGGTGCTCCCTTTGGCTGGAGTAAGGAAGGGAGGAGGAGGGAGAACCAATCGCCACTTGAAGCATTTAATAAGCTGGAATCAAGATCCTGTCTACAGCCCCCCAGCAGACACTGGGTGTCTTATATATGGATGGGTAACAGAACTGCTACCCACACCTGGGATCTTAAAGGAGTTTATGGATTTTTCCATCAAGGACCAATTTAAGTGGATGTGTTGGGCTGAAAACATCTTTCATTCCCAGGTCCTCATGGCGACCAGTAACCTATTTTGCATCTAGACTTGGAATTTCTAAATCAACAATGGAAATGGGAGCTGGCAGCTGATTTAAAAAACCAATTTTGTCCAAGACTCAGCTGTTTACACAGCACTTCTACATCCTGAACCTCATCGACTCTTCACAACCATCTGGAGAGGGAGGCAGAGCAGGGATTTTTAGCTTCACGGAACAGATGAGTATCTGGGCTCAGAGGGCACGGTGACTTGTCCAAAGTCATACAGCTGGTAAGCAGCAGAGCTGAAATTCAAAGTCAGGCCTTGTACACTGTGGAAATGTTGGTGGAGTGATCAAAGTCCAGCCCAGTGCATCCTTGCAAGACTGTGCAAAACTCTTTAATAAATCCCTAGGGCTCCAAAGAATACTGTTTGGAGACCTTCCCCTCCATAGCCCTTTCTCCATTCTTCTCTGTGTCCTTGGAGGCTGACTTGTACATGACTCATCTCTTCATTGGGCTTGGCCAATGTGGAGGCTCAGCAAGATGAGAGAGAGGGAGGAGAATGGGGTTGCATCAGGCTGCCTGGGACCCTCACCTGAAGGTCATTGGTCCTCTCAAGACAGCTCTGTCTCACAGTGTTCTCCCCTAGATACCTGCCCTTGAAGATTTTCTCATTCCTTCTGATCTAAGGGTAGTGACCACTAATTAAAACATGCAGTACAGCAAGTGATAATAAAAAGCCAAGGAGACAAAGAAAGCGGGGATGGAAAATGTAGATGTCTATGAGCAGCGGTGGGTTTGTCACAATTTTAAATAGGGTGACCAGGAAAGACTCACCACGAAGGAAACATTTGAGCAAAAACCCACAAATAAGTGAATGACAGAACCATGCAGGTATCTTGGGAGATAACATTCCAGACAGAGGAAATGGCACGTGCAAAGCCCTGTTCTGAGAGGGAGCCTGGTGTGTTGGAACAGCAGCAAAGGGTAGCCTAGGGCATGGGTTGATGGAAGGCCCTGGGGATGGACTAGACTCCCGGGAATGCGGGTGGGGCAGGATCCAAAGGAACAGGGTGAGGATGGCTCAGCAGAGCAAATCCCTGACTAGTGGAAAAAGAACATGAGGGACATGCTGCATAGAGAAAAGATCCGTAACTCAACTCTATGCCTTCAAGAAGTAACCACTGAGTGAGTTGAGTGTCCTTAGCCCAGGAGATCATTTTCCCACATAAGCATGAAATAGCTGCCCCTGTCACTCTCTAACCCTCACCTACTTCACTTTTCCTTTCTTTATCATTGTCTGTCATTACATGCACACTTGTTCTCTTGTCTATTGCCTCTCTAACACACAAATATTTATGGTGTAGGAAAGCAAAGCCTTTACCTGTCATGGTTGAAGTCGTAACCCCAAGATCCCAAGCCCCAAGTAGAAAGCGTGGCACATAGTAGGTGCTCAGTTAATGTTTGTTTAAAGATGAATACATGAGTAGATCAACGAATGTACAAACGACTATTGCTGATAACTATGTTTTTCTGCAAAAGATTATTTATTACAATCCACATGAAAGGAAATGCAAGAGCTACCAGCGTTACCACTAAGAGTAAAGCATATCTTTTAAGCAGTCAGGGTTCACGAGTCAAGAAAGCATCTGGCACACAATAGGTGCTGAATAAATATTCACTGGGCGGACTAGGGATATAACTTGACATGCTGAGAAAAGCATTAGCCTGGGAGTCCAAATTCTGCCCCCCGTACCCTGCCCCCGCCGCCCCACCTACCCCCTGATTTCTAAATGCCACAAGGAGCTGTCTTGAAATGTGAGGCTTTGTGCTTTCGTTGTCTTCTCTCCCTAGCCTTCCAGTGTCACTCTTTCCTGGTAAGTCAGAGAGATCCACAATGTGTACAAAAGAATTAAAATTGTTTCAGCAGAAATGAAAGGAGAAATTGATTCCGTTCTTTTTTTATCTTTTTCTCACTTCAAAAGGCAGCTCTTGAAAACAAACAGGGATGGCCCCAAGGGGAGCAAGGCATAAAGTTTATGCCACAATGAGGATATGAAAAGAGAACATAGAAATTGCCAGAGACCCCCATTCCCAGGGCACTGGGGTAGACTCAGCTAGGCGGGGTCCGGACTTGAAAGGACAAAGTGGATGGGATCTGAGTCAGCATCAAGAGAGCCCCGGAAGCCAAGCCTTGCAGACCACCCACTGCCAATTAAGTATCCCCCTGAACTCTTCAGAGACAGACAAGGGCCTTCTATAGGCAGCTGCTCAGAGGTCTTCAAGGATCACCCAGTGGGACAGTGCCCACCTAAAACCAGGACTGGATTGAGCGCTCACTGAACCAAACCACTGTGGGCCAGCCCTCTTGTCTACAGCCTGAGATCCTTCTAAGTTCCATCTCCTGGTGTCCAGGGGGCTGCCGGTAGTGTATGGGCCAGAAGCCCCAGAACCTGGACCCATTTGAGACCAGACAGTGAGTGGCCAAACCCAGGCCTGTTTCGTGAAGCCTTGACCTCTATAAGCCTCCATGTCCTCTTCTACTAGAGTGACCCTTGATCATCACAAGCAAACAGCTGGCAGATGGAGAGAAGTGGGACTTTCCTCCCCCTTGAAATGCTCTCAGCAGCATTTGTGTAGGAGAAGCATGGGGGAGGGGGTGGTGAGGAAGACTAGAGCCAGCCTGGCACAAAAGAGAGATGACTCTTCAGGAGCTTGCTTCCAAATAGCTGTGACGGCAAGCCAGACCATCTGTTCCAGAAGTTCTCTTCTTGAGGAAGCGATGGTGGGATCAAGACAACAAGCAGTCATTCATCCATCCGTCTATCTACCCAGTCATTCATTCTACAAAGATTTATTGAGCATTTTCTATGTGCCAGCCACTGGGAATAAAACTGCAAACAAGAAAGCTCAGTGTTGGCCAGGCGCGATGGCTCATGCCTATAATCCCAGCACTTTAGGAGGCCAAGGCGGGCAGATCACCTGAGGCCAGCAGTTCACGACGAGCCTGGCCAACATGGTGAAATCCCGTCTCTACTAAAAATACAAAAATTAGCTGGGTATGGCAGTGGGTGCCCGTAATCCCAGCTACTCAGGAGGCTGAGGCAGGGAGAATTGCTTGAACCGGGGAGGCGGAGGTTGCAGTGAGCCAAGATCACTCCACTGCACTCCAGCCTGGGCGACAGAGTGAGGCTCTGTCTCAAAAACAAAACAAGCTTAGGGTTTAATGAAGCAGGCAAGTATTTAAAGATACTTAAAGATAAGTGTTTACCTGCGGTTGTCAAAAGTGCTCCAAGGAAAATATACAGAAATCACGACTGTCTACTGCAAAGTCTGAGATTTACCCTACTTGCGAGTTAGCAAGTTTCGTGGATGCTGGCAGAAGATGAAAGACTCCTGGGTCAAAGACAAAGGACAGTTGATTACTCACAGCAACAACAGTAACCAGATTACTGCTACTTGCATCACTTCCTCAAGCCCCAGTTCCCACAGGGCAGTGCAATGTCATGTGGAGAGCTGCGTTATAGGAAAGGAACCATGAGCTTAGGAAACCCAAAACTGCATTTGTGTCTGTGGCAAAAAATAAATAAATAAATAAACAAACAAACAAACAAACAAATAAATAAATAAATAAATAAAATTACCACCTTAACCATTTCTAAGTGGACAGTTCAGTAGTCTTAAGTATTCACCTTGTTGTGTAACAGATCTCCAGAATATTTTCATCTTGCATAACAGAAACTCTGTACCTACTGAACAACTCCCCATTTTCCTCTCCCCAAATCCCTGGCAACCACTACTATACTTTCTGTGTCTATGAATTTGATGACTCTAGGTACTCATGTAAGTGGAATCATACAGTATCTGTCTTTTTGTGTCTGGTTCATGTCACTTAGCATAATGACCTCAGTTTTCATCCATGTGCTAGTGTCTGCCAGGATTTCCTTTCTTTTTAAGGCTGAATTATATTAGGAAATCCAAATCTTTTATAACAGATAGTAAACATGCCTGCTCTTTGCTCTGAAGAAAGACACCATCTCCATCTTTCAAGGCTGTTTACTATGTGAACGTTCTCTAAAATGTAATCTGGAACAAAGGCAGTCAGGACGTTTGCTTGCAAGACATTCAGAAACACAAGACACCCGTGGAGAATTATCTCCCAACAACTATCAATCCAAAAGGGACTCATTCCTCCACCCATCCATTTATTCAATTCACATTCATCTGTACTGCGAACAGGCCAGCAGTGAAACACAGTGCTACAAATAACAATGGGCTTTGTCCTCACGCAGTTTACAGACAGAAGACTCCAGTACAAGCAGGTAGCATTACACTGTGATTGAAGACATGTAATTTTTCTTTTTCTTCTTTTTCTTTTCCTTTCTTTTCTTTTTCTTTTTTTTTTTTTTTTCTTGGTGGAGCCAGAGTCTCCCTGTGTCACCCAAGCTGGAATGCAGTGGCACAATTATGGCTCACTGCAGCCTCGAACTCCCAGGCTCAAGTCATCTTCCTGCCTCAGCCTCCTGAGTAACTGGGACTACAGGTGTGCACTACCATGCCTGGCTAATTTCTCTTATTTTTTAGTAGATACGAGGCCTCACTATATTGCCCAGGCTGGTCTCAAACTCCTGAGCTCAAACAGTCCTCCCACCTTGGGGATTATAGGCGTGAGCCACTGTTGGGATTGCAGGCCTGAGTGACTGTTGGGATTGCAG